>NC_143040.1:64334249-64634249 GCF_057628025.1 Oncorhynchus mykiss
CTACGGGCCCTGGGAAGCACCAAGCAGGACTGATGAGTCCCAAAAGGAGAGCCACGCCCGCTGCCTCTCCCAAAGGGTCTCCACATGCCTCTTCTGGCACTCTAATGTAGTCTCCCCTATTTTCCTCTCTGTTTCCCTATTTTTGTTCTCCTTTATCCCTGCCATTATGTTCCTTTTTTGGTTAAAATTTTTTCCCCAGTTTCAAACTTGCAAAATACCAAAAGTTTTCAGAAATCTAGTGTGAGACCAGATCTATCGGCTATGCTTATTCTAGGTGTAATGGAGTTAAGAATGTACCATAAGCTCACAGCTAGCTTGACATGTCGCCGATGGAGCTATCGATTTATACATTTTCCCGATAGCTCAAACGGTTGGTAAGTTGTCAAGGAGAGCGGTCACGTGTGCTAGCCAGGCATAGGTCCTGAGTTCGGAGCTCAGTGCGAGCCGAATCGGGAGGAACCTGTACTCACTAAGCAAGCGGCGTGACATCCGTAACATAGGCAAACATGAACATGCAATACCATTGTGGGCATAAATAATTACCCAAACATTTTTAGTTTAAGCACTTGCCACTAGTACAGGTCACATTGATCAAGGATTTCTCATATTTCAGCAAGGTTTAAATTTTTACTGAAGTTTTATTTGAATTTCATTTACTCCCCTAAGAATTTGTCATTCCAAATGTTTTCTCATAAAACCTCGTTGTACAGTAGTGGAACTATCCCTGGCCAGTAGGGGTGGAACTATCCCTGGCCAGTAGGGGTGGAACTATCCCTGGCCAGTAGGGGTGGAACTATCCCTGGCCAGTAGGGGTGGAACTATCCCTGGCCTGTAGGGGTGGAACTATCCCTGGCCTGTAGGGGTGGAACTATCCCTGGCCAGTAGGGGTGGAACTATCCCTGGCCAGTAGGGGTGGAACTATCCCTGGCCAGTAGGGGTGGAACTATCCCTGGCCAGTAGGGGTGGAACTATCCCTGGCCAGTAGGGGTGGAACTATCCCTGGCCAGTAGGGGTGGAACTATCCCTATCCAATCCATTTTAGGGGGGGGGGGTTGAGAAAAAAATATCAAGTGTCAATAGGATGTACAGCGAATGGGCCATCAATTTATTATTAGTAGTATATCCTGCTGGTCGATTGGCTCCATCTACAACTGTTTATTATGAGAGGTGTGTGTGAACACTAGAACTTTAAAAGATACACACCATTTCAGATTTAGTCAAGACTATGCTTAAGATGGATCGTTGTTGAAGTTATACAGGTAACTGCCAAAGTAATGAAACACTTGAGGAAATTAGGCATACAAAGTATATTGAAAGCACGTGCTTCCACACTGGTGTGGTTTCTAAGTTAATTAAGCAATTAACATCCCATTGTGCTTAGGGTCATGTATAAAAATACAGGCCATTATTTTGGCTACCATGACAATGCCCCCATAGGATGACAATGCCCCTATCCACAGAGTGGTCAAATAAAATTGTATTTGACACATGCGCCGAATACAACAGGTAGACGTTACCATGAAATGCTTATTTACAAGCCCTTAACCAACAATGCAGATTAAGAGGGGGGGACAATGCAAGTAGTCTGGGTAGCCATTTGATTAGATGTCCAGGAGTCTTATGGCTTGGGGGTAGAAGCTGTTTAAAAGCCTCTTGGACTTAGACTTGGCGCTCCGGTACCGCTTGCCGTACTGTAACAGAGAGAACAGTCTGTGACTAGGGTGGCTAGAGTCTTTGACAATTTTTAGGGCCTTCCTCTGACACCGCCTGGTATAGAGGTCCTGGATGGCAGGAAGCTTGGCCAATCGCACAACCCTCTGTAGTGCCTTGCGGTCGGAAGCCGAGCGGTTACCATACCAGACAGTGATGCAAACAGTCAGGATGCTCTCGATGGGGCAGCTGTAGAACCTTTTGAGGATATTAGGACCCCATGCCAAATCTTCTCGGTCTCCTGAGGGGGGAATAGGTTTCGCCGTGCCCTCTTCACAACTGTCTTGGTGTGCTTGGACCGTGTTTGATGTAATATGTAAACTCAGCAAAAAAAAGAAACGTCCTCTCACTGTCAACTGTTTATTTTCAGCAAACTTAACATGTGTAAATATTTGTATGAACAAGATTCAACAACTGAGACATAAACTGAACAAGTTCCACAGACATGTGACTAACAGAAATGGAATAATGTGTTCCTGAACAAAGGGAAGGGGTCAAAATCAAAAGTAACAGTCAGTATCTGGTGTGGCCACCAGCTACATTAAGTACTGCAGTGCATCTCCTTATGGACTGCACCAGATTTGTCAGTTCTCGCTGTGAGATGTTACCCCACTCTTCCACCAAGGCACCTGCAAGTTCCTGGACATTTCTGGGGGGGAATGGCACAAGCCCTCACCCTCCGATCCAACAGGTCCCAGACATGCTAAATGGGATTGAGATCCCACGATTTGTCAGTGAAGAGCACTTTTTGCCATTCCTGTCTGGTCCAGCGACGTCGGGTTTGTGCCCATAGGCGACGTTGTTGCCGGTGGTGTCTGGTGAGGATCTGCCTGACAACAGGCCAACAAACCCTCAGTCCAGCCTCTCTCAGCCTATTGCAGACCGTCTGAGCACTGATGGAGGGATTGTGCGTTCCTGGTGTAACTCGGGAAGATGGTGTTGCCATTTTGTACCTGTCCCGCAGGTGTGATGCTCGTATGTACTGATCCTGTGCAGTTGTTACACGTGGTCTGTCACTGCGAGGACGATCAGCTGTCCGTCATGTTTCCCTGTGGCACTGTCTTAGGCGTCTCACAGTACGGACATTGCAATTTATTGCCCTGGCCATATCTGCAGTCCTCATGCCTCCTTGCAGCATGCCAAAGGCACGTTTACGCAGATGAGCAGGGACCCTGGGCGTCTTTCTTTTGGTGTTTTTCAGAGTCGTAGAAAGGCCTTTTTAGTAGCCTACGTTTTCATAACTGTGACCTTACTTGCCTACCGTCTGTAAGCTGTTACTCTCTTAACGACCGTTCCACAGGTGCATGTTCATTAATTGTTTATGGTTCATTGAACAAGCATGGGAAACGGTGTTTAAACCCTTTACAATGAAGATCTGTTAAGTTATTTGGATTTTTACGAATTACCTTTGAAAGACAGGCTCCTGAAAAAGGGACTTATTTTTTTGCTGAGTTTAGGTAAGGGTAAAGTGACTGCATAGATAATAAACAGCGAGTAGCAGTAGCGTAAAAAAGGGGCTCAATTACAAATGTCCAGGTAGCCTTTTGATTAACTGTTCAGTAGTTTTATGGCTTAGGTGTAGAAGCTGTTAAGGAGCCTTTTGGACCTAGACTTGGCTTGATGAGCATGAACTATGTAAACCATATGCCACGGCCGTCTGTCACCAGATCTCAACCCAATTGAACACTTGTGGCAGATTCTGGATCAGGTGCCTGAGACAGCGTTTTCCACCACCATTGAAACACCCAAATTATGGAATTTCTTGTGGAATAATGGTATTGCGTCCCTCCAATAGAGTTCCAGATACTTGTAGAAGCTATGCCAAAGTGAATTTAAGCTGTTCTGGCAGCTCATTGTAGCCCAACACCCTATTAACCTATTAAGACACTTTGTTGGGGTTTCCTTTATTTTGGCAGTTACCTGTATTAAGGTTTGAGTGCATGTGACTTCCCAGGGATCTATCACTTGTGGTGATAGTTTTTAAGTAATACTTGGGCCAATGATGGACCAAAGGAATTTTCAATTTAGGTTAAATTTCTTTTTACAACACATTTTCTATTTTTTTAATGCACTTTTAATGGTCTGAGCATACTATACTTGTAAATCATTGAATAGCTTAATGGCAAAGGGAGAAAAAGTGAATACATTTGTAATATATGAATGTGGTTTGGACTCCTTTTATTGTGTTTTGTTTTTTCTCTTCTGGTGCCTGTGTGTGTGATAGTGAACCCAGTTTTGACTGAAGAGGGTGGGGGGGCTACATCAGATTAATCAAGTGTTTGGTTTGTTATAGAAGGACATACTTTTCTTGCAGCATTGTGAATAAAGTCCCTCACAGCAGCTGCCTTTTCCTATTTGTGTCTCAGCCTTTTTATGGGTAGTGAGAGTCACATATAGTGACAGATGCACTAACTGTAATATAGCCCATTTTGTATAGTCATATACAAAATGCCAACTTCGTCTGAGCTTTTCATATTATTGTGTATGTAAATTTGAGACACTCATTTAGTTTGGTGTTTCGTTGGTATTTATTTGTGGATGTCCATCACCCATTTTGTGTGATATGTTACGAATTACATTTCGTATGATATGAATTTTCAAACCATGTGATATGTTATGAATTCTACCTAGGTGGCTAACGTTAGCTACGTTTGGGGTTAAGTTTAGGAGTTGGGGGAAGGGTTAGCGGTGATGATTTGAACTCAACTTTTGGGTTGCTAGACATTTGCATTTTATGCCCACCCCGACCAACCACCCTACTTTTGTTAGTGACCATCATGCCAAACGTAACATATCATACTAATGAGTATCCTGGATTTACATTTACTATGTTACGTCTAGTCTATGAGACCAGGCTGAGGGTACATATTTTAGCCCAATATTTTGTATAGCGAAGTAGATTATGGCTATCAAAACAATAATTATGTCTACACATAATAAGGGACCAATTACAGTAAATTACAGACCACATAATCTCATTACTGACTTTAAAGTGGCAGTCAGCACCTGAAACAAAGTGTTCTCAATCCCCACATCTCTTTCGGTAAAAAGCTGAGGGATGGGGCTGGAGAAATGTAACCACTCTCAAAAGACTGGCCATACATTATATTACATGTACATTTTTGAGGCTACATAGTGTTACATTTAGTTTGTTTACAAACATTGGAATAAAACAAACTTAAATGTTGGGTTCGGATGCAGTACAACAGTTGAACTAAGCTAATGAGGCACAAGTTAATTATTTAAGAATCAATGGGTACATCCTTAATATACTTAAGGCCCAAAATTGCTGTAGCACCTGCTGATTGCCCTTTTAACTGACCACTTCTTACAGCATAAAACAAACGTTTTGTTTTTACACTGCCTCTAAGGTGTGATACTTGGAATGTTGGCCATGGAAAATGTCAGTTACCCAAATTATTTACTACTGGGTAAAGAGTCATGCATGGCTTTCCTGCTTGCTTTCTGATGACTGAATTTGTATAATAGTAGGCTATAAATACAATCCCTTAATTTCGAAATAGAAAATGTAATTTTGAAATGTCAAATAGTTGTGGTGTAGGCCTACTGTGTGTTTGACAACATGCATATGTTGTCATCAAAACCATAATTTAGCAGAAGTGCTCACGGTAGACGAATACAATCAACAAAAGGCCACTCCAGACGCCACTACGTAGTGCGCAGTCCATCGATATCAAACGGTCTAGCTATAGCGGTGTCATCAGAAAGGCAAAGCGAAGGAGTTTACTCCGCCCTGAAAGTAAATCATTTTTGTATGGAGATCAATGAGTGTCGAATTTGGTCAACAAAACATGCAATTGCTCATTTTCTAAGTGAAGCTTATTTTATCGAATATAAGTTGTGAATTGGTTAGGTTGTTATGAATGCACGTGTAAGTAGACGCACGTGGCATTTCGGCAACTTTGATAAAAAACGACTTTATAAAATGGTCCCAACTGATCTTGCGTCATTCAGACGTCCTTCCATTTTGAGGACATGTTTTTCCCTTGTAAAAGCGGTCACTCCTCTATCTTGTCAATATGATAAAACATCTTTGGTATACTGTCCGTAATGAGACCGTACCATTACGCATAGGGGTGAACGTTTTTTCAAATATAATTGTTGTTTGAGACCGATCACCATTTATTGAAACGTTCATACTGATAAAACCCCACTTTTCACAGATGCTCATCTATTTCGCTGTATCTTATTGATCCTTCATAGAAAAATAATAAAGACTCAGTTCACACTCATCCACAAACACCCCCATTGTATTAAATGGTTAGGCCCTAATTTGGTTTATTTTGGTAGACAAGGGCAAACGGTCTAGTTTTAGTTGTTTTTGGGACGAAATGGCAAGGTTTTTGAGAGCTGATGTTAGGAGTCTCCTCACCACACAGCTAAGGATGGCATCTGACCAGGTAAAAACGCACCGCATATGATTAGACCACCACGTTTAGCTGCTAATACAGTCCAAAGTTAAAATGAAACGAGTGGTATTCAATTGTCAAGTGATTTCGCGATGGCCTTGGACAATTTGTAATGCTCTTGTTACTATGTCAGTCAGTATGTTACAATGTTTAGCTGGTATTTGGAACGTTCTGATACAAATTGTAACAAACGACTCTACTGACGCCGTTCTATGAAGATGAAATGGCTTTGTAAGCAGCTCAATCATACACTTTGGTCTAATGTGTGTGTGGAATTTGGTTGAATGCTTCCATCTATGAATGGTTATTGAAGCCAGTCTCTGACGCTACAGTTGTTGCCCACAATGGTCAGAGTTTTTATTTTTTAAAGGCAGTGTTTAGATTCGCTGGTCAATTATGTTGGTCTTTTCAGTCAACATTAAAGCGGGGAAGTTTTTCATTGGAACATGAAAATTGAGTGTATGAATGTTTTGAGGCTACATAGCCTAACACTTTGCAATGCATTGACATAGATTAGTGTTCCTCGTGCCTAAAGCTCCCCACTTCAATATGTGCTTTAGCTAGTTCAGCTGCATGTCACGTGAGGATAATCCATAGAGATGTATAAAGGACTCAACTTGGAAATAACAGTTTTAGCATGGACATTGCCATTGAAGGCTTCCACCATTTTAAAGTAGTAAACTGGGCTGGGATGTATATGGTTTGGGAGCAGAGAGTCAATGATCAGAGCATTGTCTTCTTCAAATGGGGTGCTATGAAATGATCTCCACTATGATACCAGCATCTAGTGGCCACAACATATGAATGACAAGATTTGGTTCAGGACTGCAGGTGGCGGTTAATCACTAATATTAGCTTTGCACCTTTTTTCAAACAGAAAAATAATTGACTACTTTAAAATGGAGATAGCTCATTGTCACTGCCCATGCTGTCAGATGCCATAATGGCACAGATGCCAAGATTATACCTCTTTCTATCTCTGTGAGAACCCTTTACTTCTATATACTGTATGCTGATAACAGCCTAGCCTTTACCATTGTAAAATGAAAGCTTTATGCAATGTGAAGGGCATGTTTTTTTCTCTAACAAAAGTTGTGCATAACACACCAATCAATCAATCAATCAAATTTATTTTATATAGCCCTTCGTACATCAGCTGATATCTCAAAGTGCTGTACAGAAACCCAGCCTAAAACCCCAAACAGCAAGCAATGCAGGTGAAGAAGCACGGTGGCTAGGAAAAACTCCCTAGAAAGGCCAAAACCTAGGAAGAAACCTAGAGAGGAACCAGGCTATGTGGGGTGGCCAGTCCTCTTCTGGCTGTGCCGGGTGGAGATTATAACAAAACATGGTCAAAATGTTCATAAATGACCAGCATGGTCGAATAATAATAATAAGGCAGAATAGTTGAAACTGGAGCAGCAGCACAGTCAGGTGGACTGGGGACAGCAAGGAGTCATCATGTCAGGTATTCCTGGGGCATGGTCCTAGGGCTCAGGTCCTCCGAGAGAGAGAAAGAAAGAGAGAATTAGAGAGAGCATATGTGGGATGGCCAGTCCTCTTCTGGCTGTGCCGGGTGGAGATTATAACAGAACATGGCCAAGATGTTCAAAATGTTCATAAATGATCAGCATGGTCGAATAATAATAAGGCAGAACAGTTGAAACTGGAGCAGCAGCACAGCCAGGTGGACTGGGGACAGCAAGGAGTCATCATGTCAGGTAGTCCTGGGGCATGGTCCTAGGGCTCAGGTCCTCCGAGAGAGAGAAAGAGAGAAGGAGAGAATTAGAGAACGCACACTTAGATTCACACAGGACACCGAATAGGACAGGAGAAGTACTCCAGATATAACAAACTGACCCTAGCCCCCCGACACATAAACTACTGCAGCATAAATACTGGAGGCTGAGACAGGAGGGGTCAGGAGACACTGTGGCCCACTCCGAGGACACCCCCGGACAGGGCCAAACAGGAAGGATATAACCCCACCCACTTTGCCAAAGCACAGCCCCCACACCACTAGAGGGATATCTTCAACCACCAACTTACCATCCTGAGACAAGGCTGAGTATAGCCCACAAAGACCTCCGCCACGGCACAACTTAAGGGGGGGGGGGGGGCGCCAACCCAGACAGGATGACCACATCAGTGACTCAACCCACTCAGGTGACGCACCTCCTCCAGGGACGGCATGAGAGAGCCCCAGTAAAGCCAGTGACTCAGCCCCTGTAATAGGGTTAGAGGCAGAGAATCCCAGTGGAAAGAGGGGAACCGGCCAGGCAGAGACAGCAAGGGTGGTTCGTTGCTCCAGAGCCTTTCCGTTCACCCTCCCACTCCTGGGCCAGACTACACTCAATCATATGACCCACTGAAGAGATGAGTCTTCAGTAGAGACTTAAAGGTTGAGACCGAGTTTCAATCTCGTTCCTTAGTAGGACTATGTATATCTTGTTGTTCTTATATGTTCACCTGTTGCTTAATCTTCTCCATGTACCAGCTGGGTGAGTTGGGCAAAGGTGCAGGGAAAGGAGGTGGTGGCGGAGGATCTGTCAGAGAGGCAGGAGGAGCCCTCGGAAAGAAACAGGCAGCAGAGGAGGAAATGTACTTCCGGTTAGTTGTGACTTACTGTGTACTGTACGACCAAAAGGTGGTAGACCTATTTGTTTGCCTAAATTGACACTATATTTATTTATTGAGGCTTTGTGGCAGTCTGCCTGGCCTGTATTCATACTGTGTCCTCACTGTACCTAACACTTTCCAATCTCCCTCTACAGGCGTAAAGAGCAAGAACAGTTGGCTGCACTAAAGCAGCATCACCAAGAGGAGATTGACCACCACAAGAAGGAGATATCGAGGCTGCAGAGTGAGATTGACCGTCACAAGGGAAAAATTAGGAAACTGAAGCATGATGACTGAGACTCACTCCATTAGAATAAAGGCCAGGGATTCTCTATTGCCAAATCCTAGTCATCACCTGCACTGTCTCTGGGCAGCTCTGTGTACATGTGATTGATTGTTCTGTATATGCTTGAGCTTATTAAACATTTATTTGAAATGATTATTGTTTTGTCATGGTTATTGCTTTCAATTATTGTTTGTGGTAAAATTAAGATTTGATATGTGGGGTGCCATTATGGAGGATGACTGTTTGCCACATTACAGAAGGATGATTACAGCTAGTGTAGTTGTACTGTCTAAATGGATTCCGGCAATATGAATGGCAAAGAGACGACAAAATTTGGTGCCATGTCTTTTGTTAAAACTTATCCCATGAATTGGTGTCCGTACACAACTCTCTGTTTTGCCAGTGCCATAACATCCTCCATTGAAGAAACAATCATGCAACATTGCTAATTGAAGGTGATACCAGCTATTACCATCAGGCTGCAGATACAGATCCCATGTACACAAATCCACCAGAGCACAGAAATCACCCCCCCCCCCCCCCCCCCCCCCATTAACCTTATCCACATGTAATATTGTTTGATTTTCATTGTATTGATGCTGTGCTGTTGCTATGCAAGACATTTCCTGAAAGAGACACACAATAGTCATGTTAATCTATGAAACCATGAAGCTGACACTTGTGAAAACAGTCGTGAAGGAGATGCTTGTTGTGGAGTATTATACACTTGAGACATGTCTATTTCTGATATTGACATGCATCTAACTCATTGACTGTATGGATTTATTTAACAAGTCAGTTAAAAAAAAATCTAACTATGGCGGCCTACCGAAAAGCCTCCTGGGGGGATGGGGGCTGAGATTAAAAATAAATCAAATTAAAATATGGGACAAAATATCATGACGAGACAACACTACATAAATAGAGACCTAAGACATAGCATGGCAGCAACACAGCATGGGAGCAACATGACAAAATGGTAGCAGCACAAAACAGGGTACAAACATTATTGGGCACAGACAGCACAAAGGGCAAAAAGGTAGAGACAATACATCAAGCAACGCAGCCACAACAGTCAGTAAGAGTGTCCAATGGACCCAGATAAAGAGGGGCCATTGAATGTCTAGGGAGAGCAATGATTTCTGTAATCCTCACGCTGTCCAGAGGGTGGCAATTAGCACATTGTACACTGCGTATAAAGCCCTGTATGAATACCGTAAAGAAGAATAAACATTTCGTCATTTCCTCTAAAACTTTAGCTCCGCCTAGAAACCCCTGTCTTTTACAGCGGGACAACCCGTCTGTCTTTCTTTTCGCACATCATGGCGGACCGGTTCAATAAGGTGTGTAAGCGCGGAAGAACCAACATATCTATATTTGTAAATAATACGTCCATATAGATTAATTTGACTCCTGATAAATATATCTCTGTGCTTTGTAAATGAAGATCATTTCGTAGCATTTTTCGTATTATTTGACACAACCAGGATGTCGTGTTGGCTAACTCAACTTAGCTAAATGAATGCGACGCGGCTATCTAGTTAACTCCGACTTGGCTGGATAGTTAGCTACAAAAACCCTTCAGAATAAATCCTTGGTTCGTTGGCATTTTTGGCGAAGTGTTTAGGTCAAATGAGTCTATTTTTTTGAAGATTTCTTAACACTGAATTTACTATTTAACGTTAACTATAGAACATTAGTTGGGTAAGCTACAGGCCACGTTTGCGCAAGTTAATGTTTAGACCCAGTTAAAATGAAATCCACCCAAAACCACTCATTCCTATAATTTAAAGGGTCACTTAACACTGTGTGAACCATAATTTATTTTGTGAACAAACGTTTCATTTTGTCGTGATACGGTTGGTAGCAACATGTGGATATCTGTTGCAACTCAAATCGACTACTAACCCCACAATGCAATGCTCTCTATGGGCTAGCTAGCAAACGTAGCAACACACTATAATATCAAGTCATTATCAGCGTGCTGTGGAGTAGTTAACTGTAAAATAGTTCAAACTACTGTCAATTTAGGATTCTACAATTTCACGATTTTCAGCATGAAGATCGATGTGCCTCAGAGTGGAGTCTGGCATTCGCAACCGGAACTGAGAATGCAAACAAATGGGAGAAATGTTTTAAACCCCATATTGAATTAGACGTTTCGAGGTAGGAATGCAACAAAAATATGAATAATGGCCCATTCGAGAACAACCTCCTGCATTATGACATATGGCAATATTGAAATCTGACATGTATGATGGACATTTTAGATCTAAAAGTTGTTTTCCTATTAACAGTTTAGTGAGTGGCTTCATCTCATAGCTACGTCATACGAGCCTAATTTCTCCCTGCTTGAATGGCAGTAACTCAGATTCACGTGAACATTAAATTTGTCAAGGAGTCGCTGGAACGCTGCACAAAGATGCACAAAAATAATACCCATTTTGAATGTTATATCTTCACTTGAAGGATGCTTTTGCTAGCCAGATTTGGTCATATTGGCCCTAAACCTTAGCTATAATGTATTTATCCAAGTTAATTTGTTTTGCTTGTCAGTTTAACGACCATGAGAATACAGTACATGCACTACTATTTGAGACGTAGGCAACTTTGTTGAATCATTTGAACCACAGGTGGCGGGGGGGGGGGGGGGGGGGGGGGGCAACTATTCTCAATTACTTGATGTGCTTCTTACCTTTCCAGGTTCTGCTGCTTGATGGCAGAGGCCATCTACTTGGTCGTCTCGCTGCCATTGTGGCGAAGCAAGTTCTGCTTGGTGAGTCATGTCACAATAAATGAATACCCATCTTGTGACTGATCAATATCCAATCCAAGAATTTCATGTTGCTTGATGTGTAATTGCACCTCGATTTGGTCCTTGTAATGTTTGACTAGCTTGCTACAACGGTCAGTGACGCTTTTTAACCTACATTGCTCGAGTAACTACAACGATAACACGCATTATCATCCGAAACAGTGGATATTATACAATGGGCCTGTACTTATTTCAATATGTAAGTCATGATTTGTCCCGTTTCAGGCCACAAGGTGGTAGTTGTGAGATGTGAGGGTATCAACATCTCTGGAAACTTCTACCGTAACAAATGTAAGTTATTGGCACTTTGTATATATTCAGGTTAACCCATTTGATGTAATTGTAATGTGTTGTGTGATTCATGGTAACTATTTTGAGCTAAATCTTAAGATTTGCTTGTTGTCAGTGATGTTTACCACAGTAAATATTCGAGTTTAACGACCATGAGAATACTTTACATGCACTACCATCTGAGACATAAAGCAATATGGTATGACCAGAGTTGTGAAATTGTGGCTGTTGTGAAACGGTTTAGACACGGGTATAGCTTGAATGTATTGCGCCTATATTTATGAATAGTGAAGTACCTGGCTTTCCTGCGTAAGAGGATGAACACCAACCCCTCACGTGGACCCTATCACTTCAGAGCGCCCAGCAGAATCTTCTGGAGGACCGTAAGGGGTAAGATCACAGTCGCTTCTTTTAAACTGGGATTTTTTTCAGCTGCATGTCTTACTAGGCCTGGGGCTTGCTTGGACCTCACCTTTATGGACATTGATTTAAATGATCCCTATGGGGTGAGTCAGTGGCATGGAGTATGCACATTCTGAACTCCACCTTGCACAACATATGGTTCCTACTTGACTGTGATGAACACTTATCCCGAAGCTGATCATTTTGATGAGACAAACTTTCGGATCTGACTGCTGAGTTTAGTCAGGGCCACAATGTTGTGCTGGTGTCAACAGTTACAGGGAAGTTTCTGCACATTTGGGATTTATACCTATTTCATATTTACAATCTAAAAATGGCATGGAACCTATGTGTGCGACACTATCTCCATAAGTGTATATATAGATTTTTTTTCTCCCTTGGCTTCCCTTGTGCTAGAGTATTGCCTATGTGGGTTGACCTAATTGCCTAGTAACATCCTAACTTCATTGATCCCCCTTGGAACCCAACAGGCATGCTGCCTCACAAAACCAAGAGGGGACAAGCTGCACTGGAGAGGCTGAAGGTGTTCGATGGTATCCCACCTCCTTATGACAAGGTGAGTGTCTCAATCATCCAGCATAACTCTGATCTTGTGCTGTCAGTGATGCTACCTTTTTTAAAAAAATACTTTTGAGTATTGACTGAGAATATGAGAAGTGAATGTCTTCCACTTCTAACAGACTTGCTGTTGCTTTTGGAGCTGACGTTTATTTTGTTCCACAGAGGAAGCGCATGGTCGTACCTGCTGCCCTGAAAATTGTCCGTCTGAAGCCCACTCGCAAGGTAAGCCTAAAATCAGTTTATCAAATAACACCACTGAATTGATTAACTGTTCATTGACTAGTAGGTAGTTGTCAAAGTTGCAGGCAAGCACTGTAGTTGAGCTAATGCTTAGCCACATTCTTGCTAGCCAGACATTGGCCAAAATGTATTTAGCCAGGTACCCATCTCTTCTTATTGTCAGTGATGTTTACGTCAGTAAATATTCGAGTTTAACGACCATGAGAATACTTTACATGCACTACCATCTGAGACAACAGCCAAAGAATAATTAGAACCCTAAGTAGTGGAAACTTTTCTTATGACCTTTTATATGGGTTGTTGGGCTAATGATTGATTTGTGACATTGTTTCTACTTTGTGTGAACCTGCCTTCCCCAGTTTGCCCTCCTCGGGCGTCTGGCCCACGAGGTTGGCTGGAAGTACCAGGCCATCACAGCCACCTTGGAGGAGAAGAGGAAGGAGAAGGCCAAGATCCGGTACACCAAGAAAAAGACCGTGACCAAGCTGTCAAAGCTGGCAGAGAAGAACATGGAGAGCAAGATTTCAAAGTACACTGCTGTCCTGAAACAATATGGGGTCCTTGTCTGAGCTAGATCGTGGTGGCCAATAAAGATAAATAAATGTTTATAGAATGTTTGACTCGCTTGATTCATTTTTTTGTTTGAGTTGCATCAAGTTGAGAAGGAAATGTAAGTAGAGTGCAAGCACTGCTATGCTTTATCTTGGCCAGGTCGCAGTTGTAAATGAGAACTTGTTCTCAACTAGCCTACCTGGTTAAATAAAGGTGAAAAAAATGAGTGAATCTTGAGATGCCGCTCTACTGCTAGAGATGAACAGTATTACTTCCAATCAAAGTTAGAAAACAATGAAAGCACTCCTCGTCAAAATGCAGTTTATATTTACAATTGAAGCAACGTCCAGGTTGTATATTTGTCAAAACTGACACATTTTGCGTGTAACAAGTGCTTGTTAGTCAGTGCTAAATGCGTTAATAATGTAACAATATATTTCTATGGCGTTAATCCTGTTCAACGCCTTGTGAAATGCTTTCGGAAACCCCGTGGATCAAATGCGTGCGCGCGGCTGGCAGGGTCGGGTTGACCGCGAGAAAGGGGCGTGAACGAGCGCCAGAGCGGTCATTCTCCGATGTGCAAACCCAAATAAACAAGAACCACATTTCTCGGGACACTTTTGTTCACATTTGGCATTTCGTGACAATTGTAACTTTTTTTTTTTTTAAATACTGGGATTTGTGGAGCGGTAAGTGCTTCCAGGTTTTATTATTCATGATCGGGAAGGATTAGCAAAATGGGCTGTTGAAATTGCGATACTGTAGCAACTAGCTAGAGCGATTAGGCCCCAGTGTTGGACGCTAGTTAATCATGGGGGGGAAACACCTGAAATCAAATGGAATGTAATCGATGCCTTTTGATCTTCATTTGTAATTGCATATGTACTGGTATTAATGTAAGCGAATGGCCAATTATGCTCAGTCGAGGGGGGCGGGTCTGCTTAGCTTTGTGTACTACAGACGAGCCCACGTCCCAGACATACCAGCCAGACATGCATCGTGCAACCCAGCTAGTAGTAACGTTAGCGAGATGTACCTCCCACATGCAAAATATATTTCAACCGACTAGCTTAGCTACTTGTCGCACTTTTCAGTTAAACGTAACGTTATTGTAATATCGTGCTTGAATTTCATAGATTGAAGTGCATCTCGGTTAGCAATCTAGCACGTGAATGGTGTATTACCTCATACTTGTAATATAGCGCGCGAAAAAGTATCCAGGTGGCTGTCTGGTCGACACTGGCACTCATTTTTGTGTGTGGTTTTACAGTATGCAACCGTTATTGGCAAATCAATATAAAGGTACATGGTGAACACGTGTGTGTATATAAAGAGTATACAATGGACAGTTTGGCTAGGGGGTAAAATAACACATCACATTACACTGGCACTTAACTCCTGCTTGGTTGGCTCCAATGATGTGTAAAGTCTGTATTGCGGATGCAATGTAATAGCCAATGAGAGGCTTTGACGCCACCGGTTGCCATATTGGTACTCCTCAGCAGCAGTCATCCACAGGAATGAATTGAGTTCCACAGTAGTTCAGTAAGATGTTACAAGGACAAAATTACATGTATTTAAGTATTTGTTGTTCTGGGTACAGTAACATTAGTACTCCTTAAAAAAATACTATAATCTCTTAAGGATACATTTTTTGCCTAAAATTACATACCCAAATCTAACTGCCTGTAACTCAGGCCCTGAAGCAGGGATATGCATATTCTTGTAACCATTTGAAGGGGAACACTTTGAAATTTGTGGAAATGTGAAAGGAATGTAGGAGAATATAACACAATAGATCTGGTAAAAGATAATGCAGAGAAAATCCATGTGTTATTCCAGCACAGCTGCAATTTAGATTTTGGCCACTAGATGGTAGCAATGTATGTGCAAAGTTTTAGACTGATCTAATAAACCATTGCATTTCTGTTCAAAATTTTGTATCAAGACTGCCCTATGTCCTGGGAAATTTTCTTGTTATTACAACCTCATGCTAATCACATTAGCCTACATTAGCTCAACTGTTCCCTGGACTGGACACCGATCACAAAGAAGTTTTAAAGACATCCTCCGGAACTTTGGCGACTACTAAGTATTTTTTAAACCACCCGCTTTGGTCTGGATGTGTCAATGTGTAGTTCATGCGTGCATAATCTATGAGCAGAATTACTGTTTTACCTCAATAGCGGAGTTGCATAAAGATGGTGTTTCCCATGTACTTACCACAAATTCCTCGTTTTGCTAAATTAGCAGTATTGTACATAGCTCTCTCCATTGCGCTTTTTTTGTATGGTCATTAGAGTATACATGATCTCAATTTTAGCTTCAAGACACCAGCAAATTTGGAAAAACTAAAATGTAGATTGTGCTGATTTATTGGCACGTTGAACCATATCGTGCGCAGTAGTTTAAAAACTCAGTAGATAGTGCTAAGACAATGAGCTTGTTCGACTGACTGATCTACAAAGAACCTTGAACCATAAATAATGACACATTGTTATTTGTAGGTCAGTCAATCACAATTTGCCCATGATACATTACAGTTTTGGTCTTCTCGAACAAGGCCAATGACGTCATATCTGAATTTTGCCATCTTTATGCATGTTCCCCATTAGCCACAAAATCTCTGCTCCATTTCCCTACATTTCCCCCCACGTGTGCCAGCCCCCTAGCAATTCGAGTTCTAGCCAATGAGCTTCAGCCCCTCGCCATTTGAGTGCCATCTAGCAAGATGCACATACATCAGAGTGAGTGAGAGAGCAATGACACGGTGCACATATTGCGGTGCACATATGTGATGTAGTACACAACTTTGGGGACCACTTTTGGCTCGTGAGTGCTACTTTCAGAACTACTGACTAAAAGTAACCTACTTGAAATATATATTTTTTATTTTTACTTATTTGTTTAGTTCACATAATATAATAAAAAAATATGCATTAAGGTGTCTGTAATAGAATATACTTTGCAAAAACGACTGTAGACATTAATAAACACGTCTTTATAGCTTCCAAAATCTATTATTTAAAAAAAAAAAAAACATTTTACAATGGAGGAGTATGAATGGCTGCTTGGTGGCTTTTCAGTACTGTGCCCCCTGTCAGACATCAGTGGTTGGCTCTATAACAATGCTCTGTAGATAGATAGCCAGCTAGCTAGCTAACTTACCAAGCTGAATTTTCCGTATTTCTATTATTCACATTTAAAAACGTATCCACTGAATTTCTGTCGACGTAGGCTTGATAATTCTTCCCCTGCTGTGGAGGTTTATTGGACTCTTGCATGACGATGACATTAGCTAGCTAACGGTGGGTCAGGTGGCAATGGCAAATAAATAGGCCTATTGCATCACAGTTGCATTTTACCCAATACCTAACATGTTCATATCCATAATTGGGCAGTAAATAGTATTCTACTCATTGTAGAGTAGCTGGTATTGTATTATCATGTCTTACATATTGTTTGTGAATGCGCAGCATAGGTGATGTATAGGCCTGCTTCTTCATGTGGTGTCTAAGTCCCCTGGTATCTCTTTTGATTCACATCATTTGACCCAAAGGAGAATGGCAGCTGAAGTGAATGGCAGTTCTGCTCCAGTTAAGGAGGAAGACGAACCAATGGACATAACTGTAACACACACAGAGAACTACCAGACACTCATAGACGCAGGCCTTCCACAGAAAGTGGCGGAGAGCCTGGATAAGATATTTCAGACTGGTAAGTGCAAAGGGCGGGGGTTGTTCTCACTACTTCTTGATTGCATTGCATGCTATTTCTTAAGACATCATAATGTATATTTCTGCAAGCTCAAGAAGACTATCAACCAAAGGATTCCACCTTGGTCAGCGGTATGATGTAAATCACGTAGAGTGAAGGAGCCAGTGAGCGTTGAGCTCATAGCAGTGTAATGGTGACTTACAGAGACAGCCCTCTCCCCCGGGCGTCATCATCATGTTTCAGTGACTCTCACCAGGAATGTGTGACTTAGTTGTGACCCTATAAATAGAACGGAGTGGCTGCCGATCCGACTTTTCCTGAACCGTTCTTCCCGACAACTAAAGGTCAGAGAGGGCCTGCGCATGTACAGGATGCTCTATGTAGATTTTTTTTATGTTGCCGCTGCCCCTTCCTCTCCGCGTCGATGATCGGACATCTTTGCCTGGTGTAGTCTACAGACTTGGACATGTTGTACAATAGACATGATTGACTTGTTGTACAACAAAACATTTTGTCTGTTGTAACAGTAGGCTATTGCAAACATAAGCACAACACAAAAAGGCAGTCTAAGTAAAGATTTCATGTTCTTTTTTCAGGAGGCTGTACATGCGACAATTTAGACAGCATCTCAACCAGGAGCAAGACACAGACACGCAGTCTATATAGCGATTTAATGTTATTTTTTTCACCATCACTGCAAACATTTGCAAAGCAGGGGGCAGACAAGCAGTCAAAGTAGCAGTGTTATTTTTGTTTAGCTACATTATGGAAGCATAACTATAAAGATGACATTATCAGAAATGTACACGCGTGACTAAAACGCAGATTGTTTTGCCCCAATGCGTTGTGTAAACTGCGCCCCTGCTTGTGCTACGGCATTATCCTTAGTTTCAACAGACAGAGAAGGTTGTAGCCTACACCCTAAATTAGCCTACTTAAATTTTTTTTTTTTAATGTTCATTCTAATAGCCGCATGTTCAGAAATATGAGGCATAGACGTAGCCTACATGATCATGTAGATAAAATTGGTTGAGGGTTCATAAGAGGGTGGGTAAAGAGAGAAATGTGAAGGGGGAGGTTGAGGTTGAGCAGTAACTATGTTTTTTTTTTAAAATGTGTCCGTAAATTAATACATGCGAAAGAACATACATTGGATCTTCAGCTCTCAGGGCAAAAAAAACAAGGGGGCATGGCGATTACCTACGGATCCGCAGACTCTGCCTAAATAGAATTCTCTCTCTCTCTCTCTCTCTCTCTCTCTCTCTCTCTCTGTCTGTGTGTTGTGTGGTTGTGTGTGTGCATCCCAGGACTGGTGGCTTACGCTGACCTGGACGAGAGAGCCATCGACGCCCTGAGGGAGTTCAATGAGGAGGGAGCCCTGTCAGTGTTACAGCAGTTCAGGGAGAGTGACCTGTCACATGTGCAGGTGAGTGGTCCTGTCCACACTGTCGCTCAAGAGTAGTCATACAAAGACACAACAAGGTATACAAGTGATTTACACTAAACGCTATTGGTCCTCTCTCAGAACAAAAGTGCATTTCTCTGTGGTGTGATGAAGACATACCGACAGCGAGAAAAGCAAGGAAGTAAAGTTCAAGAATCCACAAAGGGTCCTGATGAGACTAAGATAAAGGTGAACAGATTGTTTCTTCTTTTCTCATTAAGTTCCATAAGCTTATGTTTTAACAATGATGGACATATGGACTAAAGGTCTGAGTGAATGTATCTGTGGTTCATACTGTTTAGACTCTAAAGGTCTCTGAGTGAATGTATCTGTGGTTGATCCTGTTTAGACTCTAAAGGTCTCTGAGTGAATGTATCTGTGGTTGATACTGTTTAGACTCTAAAGGTCTCTGAGTGAATGTATCTGTGGTTGATCCTGTTTAGACTCTAAAGGTCTCTGAGTGAATGTATCTGTGGTTGATACTGTTTAGACTCTAAAGGTCTCTGAGTGAATGTATCTGTGGTTGATACTGTTTAGACTCTAAAGGTCTCTGAGTGAATGTATCTGTGGTTGATACTGTTTAGACTCTAAAGGTCTCTGAGTGAATGTATCTGTGGTTGATACTGTTTAGACTCTAAAGGTCTCTGAGTGAATGTATCTGTGGTTGATACTGTTTAGGCTCTAAAGGTCTCTGAGTGAATGTATCTGTGGTTGATACTGTTTAGGCTCTAAAGGTCTCTGAGTGAATGTATCTGTGGTTGTTACTGTTTAGACTCTAAAGGTCTCTGAGTGAATGTATCTGTGGTTGATACTGTTTAGGCTCTAAAGGTCTCTGAGTGAATGTATCTGTGGTTGATACTGTTTAGGCTCTAAAGGTCTCTGAGTGAATGTATCTGTGGTTGATACTGTTTAGGCTCTAAAGGTCTCTGAGTGAATGTATCTGTGGTTGATACTGTTTAGGCTCTTCTGGAAAGAACAGGTTACACTTTGGACGTCACCACAGGACAGAGGAAGTATGGGGGGCCTCCACCTGACGAGGTGTACTCAGGGGCCCAGCCTGGAATCGGAACAGAGGCAAGAAGCACAACCTATTTTCTATTGTCTGTCAGTCTTCTCATGCAGGTTATTGGCTGTTAAGGAGGTGTCCTCCTCTCAATTTTGGGCTGTTGAAAAAAACATTTGCAACCTTATGGAAATGAATGCAATTTTATTATGGTTCAACATTTTTAAGGTGGAATAAGTCAGATTTTCGTCCACAAATATATGCAAATTAAAATCTGTTATATGTAAATAATTAATGGTTAGTTAATGCCACAATGCAGTTAGAAACTTGCTAGCAAACATTGGTGCTATTGGAACTAAATAAATACCTCACTTTGAACCACAACATTTTTAGTATAGGTAGACAAAGGAAGGAAAGTCAACTTTAAAACGTGATGTAGTTTTATTGGGATTTGCAGCTGTTGTTGGTAAGTAATGAATCTACAAGCTTCTGAAACATCTAACAGCCTTTAAAGTTATGATATTATCTAATATGCCTTTTCACAAATCGACCTCTTAAGTTCCTAGAGTGCTCCATCTTGTCCAAGTCAAAAATGCATTGAATACAATCAAAGCTACACAGTATGCTTGTAATTTGCCAATTTGATCTTGTCAATGCAGGTATTTGTTGGCAAGATCCCCAGAGACTTGTATGAGGATGAGCTGGTGCCTCTGTTTGAGAAAGCCGGGCCCATTTGGGACCTGCGTCTAATGATGGACCCCCTCCTTTCGGGTCAGAACAGAGGATATGCCTTCATCACCTTCTGCAATAAAGATGCTGCCCTAGAGGCCGTCAAGCTTGTAAGATTTCCCCTTTTAATCGCCACAAGTAAAGAGCATGACTTGGTAATTTATGGTGTTTGCTTCGCTAGCCATGAACGTTGTAGACAGGTTGGTCACTGTGTTTCATCATGCCAGAGTTATCTGGGAAGTGTAACTGCATGACTTATCTGTGTCGGGGTCAATTTGGAGAACACTTTTTGTTTATCTTTTTGTTCTAGTGTGATAATTATGAAATCCGGTCGGGCAAATACCTGGGTGTCTGCATCTCTGTCGCAAACAATCGGCTGTTTGTTGGGTCAATTCCAAAGAACAAGACAAGAGAAAGCATATTGGAAGATTTCAGCAAAGTCACAGGTTAGAGAAAATCAGTACCATTGTTATATCATATTTTTTGGTGCCCTCAATTTAAATACGGGTTTATATTTGAAACATCGGCTGACAAGTACAAGGAAATTGGAGATTCTTACATACTTTCATAGAGATTTTCAACAAGTTTTTAAGTTATCTGATTCATGCTTGAATACCTGGCTACCCCACCTAGATATAAAGATCTGCCATTCTTTCCCTATCTTCATACCGTATATTAGTTGGTGCAGCCCTGTGTGTTCTGACATTCATCCCAAATGATTTCATGAATCTATTCTTACCGGTGACCTCATGTCCTTGTCTATCATATTACACTCATATTATATAATCAGTGTAATGGAGGCCTTTCCTGTGATTCTTTTTGACCATGCACCTATGTATGCCTCCACCAGAGGGCCTCGTGGAGGTGATACTCTACCACCAGCCAGATGATAAAAAGAAGAACCGTGGCTTCTGCTTCTTAGAATACGAGGACCACAAAACTGCGGCCCAGGCCCGTCGCCGCCTCATGAGTGGCAAGGTGAAGGTGTGGGGGAACCCTGTTACTGTTGAGTGGGCAGATCCAGTAGACGAACCGGACCCAGAGATTATGGCAAAGGTAAGGTCCTGAAGACCCCCCCCCCTCCGTCAAGCTAGTGTCTGACTACAGCAAAGGATGTTAAATCACAGATACTGGGGAGTAGAGGAAATACCCAGATATCTTTCATGTAGAAACATTACATTGAGAGAACGGGCCGTTCTATGCCAGAGAACAACTTCTAAACTCACTGTGTTGGTCTTCCACCAGGTAAAGGTGCTGTTTGTGAGGAACCTGGCCACACCGGTGACAGAGGAGCTCCTAGAGAAAACGTTCTCCCAGTTTGGGAAGTTGGAGCGGGTCAAGAAGCTGAAAGACTATGCCTTTGTGCACTTTGAGGACAGAGATGCTGCCGTGAAGGTGAGTACTGGCGTCTTCTACACCTCCTTGGAGTATGCATGCTATGTGTTTGCCTTGTGCTTGTAGAGAATCTCTGGGATATTCACTTGGGGAAACCCATCACTGTTTAGGCAATGCAACAAATGAATGGCAAAGAATTGGAAGGCGAGGAGATAGAGATTGTTCTGGCAAAGCCTCCGGACAGGAAGAGGAAAGAGCGGCAGGCCCAGAGACAGCCAACTAGGACCACAGGGTGAGTAGAGGTTGACCGCACCTAGCCACGCCCAGTCCGCTTGGAGTGGCTGGTATGACTGTATTATGATATTTTTTTGCCATTTGTCTTATTTCGTATGTCCCCGTTTGCTTTGTTGTTGTCACAGATATGATGATTACTACTATTATCCTGCTCCACGCATGCCGCCTCCCATGCGAGGCAGGGGCCGAGGTGGGAGAGGTGGCTATGCCTACCCTCCAGACTACTACGGTTACGAGGACTACTACGATGATTACTACGGGGGTGGTTACGACTACCATGACTACCGAGGTGGCTACGACGACCCTTACTACGGGGGATACGATGATGTCTACGTGCCGAGAGGAAGGGGGGGCAGGGTGAGTCGAGGTGCCCCCCCTCCCCCTAGAGGCCGAGGAGCACCACCCCCTCGTGGCAGAGGTGGCTACGTCCAAAGGGGGGCTCCTATGGGTGTACCGAGGGGAAGCCGTGGGAGCCGGGGAGGTCCGCCCCAGCAGAGGGGCCGCGGCATCAGAGGGGCCAGGGGAAACCGCGGGGACAACTTGGGCGGGAAGAGGAAGGCTGACGGTTACAACCAACCGGACTCCAAGCGCCGGCAGACCAACAACCAGAACTGGGGCTCCCAACCCATTGCCCAGCAACCCCTGCAACAAGGTGGCGACTACTCTGGTAACTATGGTTACAATAATGACAACCAGGAGTTTTACCAAGATTCTTATGGGCACCAATGGAAGTAGACAAAACATGAACGGATTGGGCTTTGACAGCAACCTTTGATTGGCTGTGTGTATATATCACCCTTCACATTCAAAAGAAATAGAAACAAAATAAAAAATGAATCAAAATGCATAAATAACATTAGAAATATGGATTTGTTGCACTACAGTACCAATATGGAGCAAAATATGAATGTACATACATAAGCTTGCTTAATAATTTGTGCTAATCCTTTTTTGCTTTGCTTGTGGCTACTTGGGACATTTTTTACCATTATTTTATTATTTTTTTAAATTTAAGATTTTTTTGTTTAGCTTTTTTAAGCTGGCATTTACAGGAAAAATTGGACGATCATAAAAAAAGAGAAGAGAAAAATTCTTTGAGAAAGCATTTGCAATCATGAGAATCGTTCAGTGACTGGCCAGCAACCCATTCCCAGACCCCTCTCCCCATTGGACATTTTCCCTCCCAGATTTCTGATAGGTAGGCATAGGACTTTGCTTGTACATAAAGGCTTTAAACTGAAAGCTTTATTTTCAGTTTTGTTGCAGAGGTGGGGGAAAAAGGAGAGGAAAATTGCACTTTTTCATGTACCGGAATAGTTACGTAAAAGTTGTATGTTAAGCATTCGTAGAAGTAGACAAACTGTGTTTTTCTAAACGTATTACTACAGCTCTCTCAAATTTGCCCTTTTAGATAATGGGTCTGGCAAAACCTTAATCGCCAAGACAATTTGCTCTTTGATGTGTTTGTATTTATAAAAATGTTCTTGTTACATTTCAATAAAACTCAACCATACTTCATTCAATTATCAGCAATTTCAAATTCAGTTGTGTCAAGTCGTGTCATGATTAGACTAATTTTGACCTCCATGTTTGGCCTTGAATGTGAGTGATCTGAATTTTTTTATGAAAGACACAAAGCAACTGCTTTTATTAAGATCATATAGTTATTTGACTGATGTTTTGCTATTCCAATTTGGGCATCTTTACACCAAATAGTGTAAAGTGACATCAAAACATTTACACCGTACACCTGGCAATTCACGCAAATGTGCTATTTCCTGGCCCCTCCATTTCCCGGCAATGTAAATAGTACAGCATATTTTTCAGATATTTTTTTTATCCTTTTGATTTCTTATTTAGCTACTCTCCCATTTTATTACAACTTAACAGTTTTATTTTGTGTTTTGTTTGTTTAAGTTTCTCCTTTTATTCCGAATTACCCCAGGTGAAGACGCGAGAACGGCAGCGGGTTGAGTGAGTGAGGAACACATCTATTCTCTGCTGTGTTCTTCCCCAAAGAAGGGTGAGCCTGGTTTACCTCTTCACCGCTAAACTGGCGCTACTCTCCTCTGCTGAGGGGCCTCAGCCCACTTCACTTGTTTTGCTCAGTAAAATAATGCACCCGTTTTATTACATCAGCTGGTATCTGATGTTAACTCATGTTGAAAATGACTAAATTAGTTTTCTGGTAAACACCTCTAGTAAAATAAATTGTGGTAAGGTGAATGGAAAATACTTAGAGGTTTATGCGTGAACACAGATATGCAGTGGTGTGTTTACTGAGCAGAACATAGAAAATAGCGCTCTCCTCGTATGAGGACTACAGTCACAAAGCTTCCCCAAACTAGCGCTGCCTTTATTAGGCTACCTTGCCAGAGACCAAAGACATATTGTAGGTACAGGTTATGCAGATTAGGTGTCACCTTTTGTTGAAAGTCAAAAGTTCACTGCTGTCCTTAACAAAAACAAAAAGGGGGCAGATGAAAAAGGATCAGTCTGTGTGTATATGCTGTATTAGCATATCACTTGATTGTTCAACGTCAAAAGCTCACTGCCATCCTGAATGAGATTCATAGAAGAGGGCAGATGAAAAAGACAGACTATCCTGTGATTATGTGTAAGTGCTGCGTCAGCCATTTTTTTGTTTGGGTTCACCTGAAAAGAGTAAATTAAAGCCAACATTCAACTACGTTCCTGCACTTGGGACAATCCTGCTTTATAGACCAATCATGGCCTCATGTTCCAAATGCTCATGTCTAAATTTGGCAAAACAAATCTGAAGATAGAGATAAATGTTTTCCTGCTCACCATTTGGAATCTGGAGGACTAATGCAATTGGAATCTTATGTCTACTGAACGTCTCGTGGAAGGACCACACGATTGGCTAGTCTGTTTGTACTGACAGATTGGATACTGTTGCCCCATAATGGATCTTTGGAAGTACATATGGACTTCATGATCACTGTTCATTGTCTCTACTCTGGCACCCTGTCTCGGGCTTATTCAGATATACATCTATTCAAATTTGCCAAACATAATCAGTTTAAGGGCACAGAAATTACAATTCGCCTTGGAGTTGAACCAACAATCCCCCCCTAAGTCATCTGTTTATACACTCACATTACTTCCCTGATCAGATAGCTGTTTTCTGACAGACTATCGGGCACAGAGTTCCATGCTGATTTAGCTGGACGGAATAAAGCCAGTTACTGTTGTATTATAGACAGAACAGGTTTTGTTTAGAATAGGACCACTTGTCTAGTGTTTATCACCATGTTGGAGTTTAGTGAATAGTGAGTGATATTTGATGTGTTAGTGTTTTCAATACAATGGCGTCTGGTATGAGTTTTTTTGTCCTAATACAGTTGATGGTCGACTTTTATAAGAGAGCCCACTGTGATAATATAATCACATTCTGTTCATTATTAATATAGAGTTGAATGTTCAAAAATGAAATGTATTATATATTACATAATACATTTATTATAATTGATTATCCAGCTTACAGCGCTCCA
Source organism: Oncorhynchus mykiss (assembly GCF_057628025.1). Lineage (NCBI taxonomy): Eukaryota > Metazoa > Chordata > Actinopteri > Salmoniformes > Salmonidae > Oncorhynchus > Oncorhynchus mykiss. The sequence continues at coordinate 64,360,214 of NC_143040.1, forward strand.
GGCTGGATACTCACGTCCTCTCATTCACAGCCAGCAATGCTAATACATTTCAAAAGTAAAATGAAAAGTAGCTAAGTATCTGACCGTACCCAACCCCAGAGTAAATCCTGTTGCTGTACCTTTTGCTGTTTGATTCAACTGTGAGGCAATCTATTGGATATGCTTATTTATTTATCTTTTCAATGGAGATCTCAGGCTACTCTCATATCCTGAGTCATATCCTGGAGTGGGCTTTGAATTTTTACTCAGTGTTATTCCTAACATATCAGCCCTCCACCGTTCCGTATCGTATAGTTTTGACCCGTACCCTAATGTGCGTCTGCGCAAGTGTTATCTTATGCTAAAATAAATACATGAAGGTCCCTGCACACATATGGCCCCAGGCATTTTTATGTGAAATTTGTATACCTATAGAGTACCAGTCAAAAGTTTGGACACACCCACTCATTCAAGGGTTTTTCATTATTTGTACTTTTTTCTACATTGTAGAATAATAGTGAAGTCATCGACACTATGAAATAACACATATGAAATCATGTAGTAACCAAAAAAAGTGTTAAACAAATCAAAATGTATTTTAACAAGTGTGCCTTGTTAAAAGTAAATTTATGGAATTGTTCATTCTTAATGCATTTGAGCCAATTAGTTTTGTTGTGACATGGTATACAAAAGATAGCCCTATTTAGTAAAAGACCAAGTCTATAGTATGGCAAGGACAGCTCAAATAAGTAAAGAGAAACGACAGTTCATCATTACTTTAAGACATGAAGGTCAGTCATTGCGGAAAATATCAAGAACCTTGAAAGTTTCTTCAAGTTTTTTCAAAAACCATCAAGTGCTATGATGAAACTGGCTCTCATGAGGACCACCACAGGAAAGGAAGACCCAGAGTTACCTCTGCTGCAGAGGATTAGTTCATTAGAGTTATCTGTACCTCAGATTGCAGCCCAAATAAATGCTTCACAGAGTTCAAGTATCAGACACATCTCAACATCAACTGTTCAGAGGAGATTGCGTGAATCAGGCCTTCATGCTCAAATTGCTGCAAAGAAACCATTAATAAACGACACCAATAAGAACAAGAGACTTGCTTGGACCAAGAAACACGAGCAATGGACATTAGACCGGTGGAAATCTGTCCTTTGGTCTGATGAGTCCAAATTTGAGATTTTTGGTTCCAATGATCTCCGCATGTGTGGTTCCCACCGTGGAGCGTGGAGGTGCTTTGCTGGTGACACTGTCTGTGATTTATTTAGAATTCAAGGCACACTAACCAGCATGGCTACCACAGCATTCTGCAACATTACGGCATCTCATCTGGTTTGGGTTTAGTTGGACTATCATTTGATTTTCAGCAGGAAATTATCCAACACACCTCCAGGCTGTGTAAGGGCTATTTGACCAAGAAGGAGAGAGATGGAGTGCTGCATCAGATGAACTGGCCTCCACAATCACCCGACCTCAACCCAATTGAGATGGTTTGGGATGAGTTGGACCGCAGAGTGAAGGAAAAGCAGCCAACAAGTGCTCAGCATATGTGAGAACTCCTTCAAGACTTGGAAAAGCATTCCTCTTGAAGCTGGTTGAGAGAATGCCAAGACTGTGCAAAGCTGTTGTCAAGGCTACTTTGAAGAATCAAAAATATATTATAAAAAATAAAAATATATTGCTTACTACTACAAAATTAAAAATATATTGCTTACTACAATGATTCCATATGAGTTATTTCATAGTTTTGATGTCTTCACTATTATTCCACAATGTAGAAAGAAAAACCGTTGAATGAGTAGGTGTGTCCAAACTTTTGACTGGTACTGTATATTGTTCCACATGTATTTTGCCCTGTTATCTCTTGTATGTGAGAGTTGTCTTGTTGATGCTGTATATGACTATGAAATGGAAGTCCTATGTAAATTCATCAAACTTTGGCTCACACAAGCACCCTTATCTCTGAATAAGGATCCGAATGTTGCTAATTTCAAATGAATTGATAAACACTGGATAACATCATATACAGAATATATATTTTATGCTCAATTTGCAATGCAATGCAATTTTGCAATTAGAACCAAATGATCACTCAACCAGAAGCCAAATACAAGATTATTACCATGCTACAAAAGATTCAACAACCAAATGGTGCCAATGCACTAGCTACACCTAACTTTAGAAATTCACGACCAAACCGTTTTAATTCTCAACCCTGTGGTTCCAAAAAACAAAAAGGAATCAACAAAAGAATCTGATTAATTTCAGATGACTTCCAGGAGGAGTGATGTAGGTACTTCTCTATCGTATTTTAACTCCTTGCTTTTGTCACCTGGCTTATCTATCAGGGTGCGTGTCCGAGGTGGCCCCGACCCAGTCTTGTCACGATGTGGACTTGCTAGGTGGGGCTCCCAGACAGAGGCAGCTGTAAGGACTACGGGGTAAGTTTAGGATGTTTTCTTCCCAAACCATTGTTCTCTTTCACTGTCTTTCTCTCCCTCTGATTCAGGTCTCACCAAATCCCTGTGGGGATTAAGATGCGGAAAGAAAACGTCAGTGTCTGGGTGAGTTTAGGTAGAGTGAAAAGTACTGTATCCCTCAATACACAGTTAGAGAAGTTAACTTTGGAGTTGGAAGAAATGTTGAGTTACTTGGAGAAAGAATACAGTATACGATTCAGAATACCAAAAATAGTAATTCTGTTCATTATCAAAAGCCTTAGTTTACAGAAACTTACTCTAAACACTACTTTTATCGAATGTAATGTGTTGTAAGGGATTAGCAAAAATAGCTGCCTGTGGCAATGACCTTTTAGAGGTGAAAACAAGAGCTCTGTCTCTAGTCTAAAGCACTACAGACCCCATCATAAATGCTTTTGGTTTGAGCTCTGTCTCTAGTCTAAAGAACTACAAACCCCATTATAAATGCTTTTGGTTTGAGCTCTGTCTCTAGTCTAAAGAACTACAAACCCCATTATAAATGCTTTGGGTTTGAGCTCTGTCTCTAGTTTAAAGAACTACAAACCCCATTATAAATGCTTTGGGTTCGAGCTCTGTCTCTAGTCTAAAGAACTACAGATCCCATTATAAATGCTTTGGGTTCGAGCTCTGTCTCTAGTCTAAAGCACTACAGACCCCATTATAAATGCTTTTGGTTTGAGCTCTGTCTCTAGTCTAAAGAACTACAAACCCCATCATAAATGCTTTTGGTTTGAGCTCTGTCTCTAGTCTAAAGAACTACAAACCCCATTATAAATGCTTTTGGTTTGAGCTCTGTCTCTAGTCTAAAGAACTACAAACCCCATTATAAATGCTTTGGGTTTGAGCTCTGTCTCTAGTTTAAAGAACTACAAACCCCATTATAAATGCTTTGGGTTCGAGCTCTGTCTCTAGTCTAAAGAACTACAGATCCCATTATAAATGCTTTGGGTTCGAGCTCTGTCTCTAGTTTAAAGAACTACAAACTAAAGAACTACAAACCCCATTATAAATGCTTTTGGTTTGAGCTCTGTCTCTAGTCTAAAGAACTACAAACCCCATTATAAATGCTTTGGGTTTGAGCTCTGTCTCTAGTTTAAAGAACTACAAACCCCATTATAAATGCTTTGGGTTCGAGCTCTGTCTCTAGTCTAAAGAACTACAGATCCCATTATAAATGCTTTGGGTTCGAGCTCTGTCTCTAGTCTAAAGCACTACAGACCCCATTATAAATGCTTTGGGTTCGAGCTTGAAGCTCTTAGAGCTTACTCCAATTGCATATCAGCTCCCAGTGTTGGAGTTTTTTCTCTCTGGAATTCAATTTGTTGCTCTATGATTCTCTGGAATTCAATTCGTTGCTCTATGATTCTCTGGAATTCAATTCGTTGCTCTATGATTCTCTGGAATTCAATTCGTTGCTCTATGATTCTCTGGAATTCAATTCGTTGCTCTATGATTCTCTGGAATTCAATTTGTTGCTCTATGATTCTCTGGAATTCAATTCATTGCTCTATGATTCTCTGGAATTCAATTTGTTGCTCTATGATTCTCTGGAATTCAATTTGTTGCTCTATGATTCTCTGGAATTCAATTTGTTGCTCTATGATTCTCTGGAATTCAATTCGTTGCTCTATGATTCTCTGGAATTCAATTTGTTGCTCTGTGATTCTATGGAATTCAATTCGTTGCTCTATGAATCTCTGGAATTCAATTCGTTGCTCTATGATTCTCTGGAATTCAATTCGTTGCTCTATGATTCTTTGGAATTCAATTCATTGCTCTATGATTCTCTGGAATTCAATTCGTTGCTCTATGAATCTCTGGAATTCAATTCGTTGCTCTATGATTCTCTGGAATTCAATTCGTTGCTCTATGATTCTCTGGAATTCAATTCGTTGCTCTATGATTCTCTGGAATTCAATTTGTTGCTCTATGTTTTGTAAAAAAAAATTCAAGTCAATGCCCAGTAGCTAATTGAATATTTATTAATATAACTTCACTTTTCCTCTTATGGAGTTGAGAGAAAAAATCAGAATTTTGCTGTCATAGCAAATCCATAGCTCCATTTATATCATAGGAGCTATAGACACTAAAATGTTCAAAAGACCACCCAGTGGGCAAAACTTGGTTGAAAAGACGTCTTCTTCTGGTCACAAACTGGTTGAAATGGACGTTGTTTTTTGAACAACTTTTACTGACCAGAATATTCTATATTTTTTCTGACCACCATGCGAGCAGTTGGCGATAATTATTTCCATAATTGTTAACTCTGACCACTATATTATATATTATGTGGTCATAGTTAAGACCTCATCATAACCTGATAATGCCCACCTGCTGCAAAAAAAGTATTGCAGAGGATAAAGTTGGAAATTTAATACATTGTTTGTTACCTTTCTATTTGTTTCCATATGCACCAATGAAAGTTGAAATCTGCAACATATTCTTAACTAGGCAAGTCAGTTAAGAACAAATTTTTATTTACAATGACGGCCTACAGTGTGTTAACTACTTTGTTCAGGGGCAGAAAGACAGAGTTTTATCTTGTAACCTCGGGGATTTGATCCAGCAACCTTTTGGCTACTGGCTCAACGCTCTAACCACTAGGCTACCTGCCGCCCCCATTAGATCAAGCAATGGCAAAAACAAATCTACATCACAATATTTTGCACATCTGCATACAGTAATTGTTTCAAGATTCTCCCACAGACATTACATGCATAGAAAGACTGGGACACAGAGTATATAAAGGCCCATTGCTTTTTGTATTAATGATGAATGGTATGATGGGGTAGATCCTCATCAAGGATCTCTGAGCACAGAAGGCGAACGTGAGCGTAGTGGCCTTCTTCAAGAGTGGTGCAATGAGTCAGATCTGCTGTGAAGAGAATCAGCTTTATCACGGCAGTCCAGAGGGCCCACAACAAATCAACCTCCTGAGTTTTCTGGCTTTTCATGACACTGTAAGCATAAAAAAAGAAGACAATAAATTACCTATTGGCATAATGTAGACATGCAAGACACCACAGAACAGTAACGCACGGTAAAATGCTGTATATTTAACAGTCAGAATCTACAAAAAATGTCTCATTGTCTATGTTAAATGTCTCAACTGCTCACATTTAACTTAGCAACTGCACTAGTGTGCACACGAGTGATAGCAAAGGCCCTTTCTCCTCTGTCCACATTGAAGATCAGATTACAGTAGAAAAAAGGCTTCAAAAAGGGTTCTTTGGCTGTTCTACCTAGAACCAAAAGGGTTCTTTGGCTGTTCTACCTAGAACCAAAAGGGTTCTTTGGCTGTTCTACCTAGAACCAAAAGGGTTCTTTGGCTGTTCTACCTAGAACCAAAAGGCTTCTTTGGCTGTCTCCATTGGATAACCCTTTTTGTTTCCAGGTTAGGGTTCTACCTAGAACCAAAAGGGTTCTACCTGGAACCAAAAAGGGATTCTTTAAAGGGTTCTACTGTAGGGTCTACCGAAGAACCATTTTACGTTCTTTTTTTCTTAGCGTGTATCATAGTCGATGGCTATAGATTTAAGGAGGGGTGGTTCTCTCTCCTTTCCTTGGGATGTGGCAGAATAGGTCCCTGGTAACTGAGTGGGTGGCTAAGCACTGCAGTAGAGGCCAGGCATAAGGTCATTGACATGTTTCAGGAACTGTAAAAACATAGATGAACCATTAACCATGATTATCCATTAGATAATCATGGTTAATGGTCAAATGGCACTACTCCTGAAAAAGGTAATCGGGCTGCGACGTTCACATTACATTATGCCCACGTTGGAGGATGTTCTTTACAAGCTCCCGAAGGCCAGAGTCTTCACGCTCTTGGACGCCAGAGATGCCTTCCTGCAGTACAAGCTCAACGAGCCCAGCAGCTACATGACTGCCTTTTGGACACCCTGGGGCTGGAAGAGGTGGTTGAAGTTCCCGTTTGGTGTCTCCGTGGCTCCAGAGGTGTATCAGCGGAAATAGCACGAGCTGTTGGTGGGACTCAGTGGCGTGGAACCCATGGCAGATTGATATCCTCGTAGTGAGCTATGACGACAGTGAGGAGGAGGCAGAATGTGACCATGACGCCAAGCTGCTGGCCCTGATGGACAGATGCAGACTAAGCATAAAAAAAAGCTTCAGTTTAAAGTGCCAGAGATCCGCTTTCATGGGCACATCTTGTCCTCCACCGGATTGAAGGCGGATCCTGAGAAAGTGAACGCTGTCTTGGAAATTCATCAATGTGTCACACACCACTTTGCAATGAGCTGGAGGCAGTATGCATTTTGAAAACATATAGTTAATTGTTTGGAACCTGAACGTTTTACTATATATTATGAGGCAAGCAGGAGGGCCAGCCTGTGGCATTCACCCCTAGGGCACTCACTCCAACAGAGCAGAACTATGCCCAGATAGAGAAGGAGTGCCTCAGCATTGTGTTTGCAAGCCAACGCTTCCACCACTACCTGTACGGGAGCGACAACATTACCACGGAGACAGATCACAAGCCCCTTATTGCTATATTCAGCAAGCCTCTCCTGAATGCCCTGATATGACTGCAGAGCATGCTACTGGCCCTACAAAACTACAACCTCAAGCAGAGACAACAGCAGAGACAACGATCAAACGCTGCAAGGCTCAGTTTGCCAGTTATAGTCATCCAGATAGGGTAATTTCAGATAATGGACCCCAATTCTCTGAATTTGAGTTCTGAGAATTTGCTGCAGAATGGGAATTCGAGCACGTCACCTCATCACCACGACACCCAAAACCTAATGGGAAGGCGGAGTCGGCATTCAAAATCGCAAAGAACCTCTGCAAAAAAGCTCTGCGATAGGGCAAAGATGCCTGGAAAGCAATCCTGCAGTGGCGCAATAACCCGACAATAACCCGACAGAAGGCATGGATAGCGCCTCATGACACTGGCTACTGGCAGCTCTGCCAGTAGCCAGCACTCTCTTGAAGCCATGTGTGGTGACAGATGTGCTGTTGAAGCTACTTCACAGAAGACAGGTCTCCCAAGTTCATCTATAACAAATCAACAAAAGACTTACCTGAGCTCAGGGTGGGTGAAACGGTGCGAATGAAGCCACTACCAGGGGAACGGACAGGCCTCTGGAGACTCGGATCCTGTGTACAGAAGTTGGCACCATACTCCTACTTGGTCAAAGTGAATGGATCACTGTACCATCGTAACAGGGTTGACCTTCGGATTGCAGAGCCTACACCTACTCAGAACCCTGATGTTCATAGGGGTCGCATGACAAAAGACAGAACCCCAGCAAGTCACATGGGGCCTGAGGTACTGGGCGAAGAGCCAGGTGATCACAGGTCGGCCGCTCCCTCGCCCATCAATGCTCCCCTTAGACAGTCAGGTGACACGCCTGTGCGGGAACCAAGTGTCCTCGCAGACAAGCCCCCTTTCTTTTCAAGCTACGGGTGTCTGTCCCAGCCACCAAAAATACTGAATCTGTATTCTGTTCATGGTGGAAATTATTACTAGGTTTGTTTTGTTAAGGAATTGACAGCTCCTGTCCTATTTTATAAATGGGAAGAAGGTATAGGTGTAAAATGGCACGGTGATGCCATCTGTTGGTAAATGTTAATTACTTCAACTCCAGTGTTTTTACCAGTGTGCTTGAGATATCCGGATCTATTGCAATGTACTGAACAAGACTGGTTACTCGCATCAATGCGGAGACCAGAGTAATATGATTCTACCGGAATCGGGAAGTGCTCGGCCCGCATGAAGCTCCTTGAGTCCGAGTCCATCCCTAGTCCCCTGAGTGTCAAACGGAATAGGCTCGAGCCCAGTGTGTTGACTGGGTACAGTATGCCATGAGACCCTAACCCAATTTGGTGCACTCTGCCAGCTATTGTTTGCCAACTGTGTTAAGCCGAGTCATGCAAAACCTGCTGAAAAATACGATTTGAATAATTGTAAAGGTTCTAGTGTCTTATATCCAATGGGTGCATGGCAGAGTTTCCTTTAAGAAAATGTGGCACTGGACATTAGACCGGCAGCATTTGAATTTACCGGACCTAGATGCATTGGGTGCGTAACCTGATCAGGGCATCCACCCACGGTTCTCCGAAATCACATTTCAATTATGGTAATTAATATCAACAGAACATGCAACAGAACAGAACAACAGAAAAGTTGACCTATTTTATTGGTCAGTTTGTTGAGAAAGAAATAGCCAATTCCAAACAGACTCTAGGACAGTTGTGAGACGATAGATCCCAAATTCATACAACTAGTAGGCCTAAGCAAAAAATAATTTAAAAAACGTTAAAAAGCAATGAGTCTGATTTAGCTTAAAATGTTGATTAACTATTATTTCTTCACATTATAAGCACAGCAATGCGCACAAGGCAGTAGGCTACGCACGAATGTTCATTCCATAATGCAATTTAATGGAAAACAACATTGCACCACAGCACCACACATGCGAGCGGTTTCATGTGACAGGGATGAAAATATCTGTTAAAAATTGAGAAAGCAGGGAGATCTAATATGCAACAACTAGCATGGGTTGACAATATGATTAGATTGTGCCTTTGACCACCGGACAATTAAATGAAGTTGATATAAAATAATTGCCTTCACAGATATGGTCAGATTTTGGCTAGGCCACTTAGAAACAAGGTAAGACATGCCTCAAAATATGTAGTAAAACAGTCAGGTTTCAAACAATTAAGTATATGTTTTCATAATGCGTACTGCCTCCGGCTCATTGCAAAGTGGTGTGTGACACGTTGATGAAGTCGGCCTTCAGTGTGCATTTGCTGTTTGAGATGCTGAAGCAGCAGCTCTCCCGCTGTCTTGACAGATTTTCCATTCGAAGGCTCTGTATCTGAATGCTTTACTCATGTGATAAATAAGATACATAACGAATATACTGTACACACGCGCCAATTTAATTAGCAAAAAAATATGCTAATTAATTTATAGACTGATAAGCATAACCTGTCAAATGTATTTCCATCGACTGGTATTCCCATCAATGAATTGGCTAAAAAGCATTATTTTGCAATGACATTTTTTCGGTGCCAATTGTATTTATCGGCTTTTTCTTTTTTTAATCCAAAAAAAAGCTGGCTATTACCGGCTAAAGGAAGCCCTGGTGCATGGCCCACAAACACTATGCACATGTTTATATAGATTAGTGTCTATAAATTGTGTAGCATTTAGGTAACTGGTCAGTAATTCCATCAGATTTGAACCATAAACCAGACGTCAACCAAAATAAAAGAAAATACCTCTTATTCTGGTTGTGATCTGGTTATAAGACATCCTGACTTTCAACCAGAAAAATACACACTACTGTTCAAAAGTTTGTTCATTTAGAAATGTCCTTGTTTTTGAAAGAAAATCACTTTTTTTTGTCCATTAAAATAACGTCAAGTTAATCAGAAATACAGTGTAGACATTGTTAATGTTGTAAATGACTATTGTAGGTGGAAACGGCAGATTTTTTAAATTTTAAAAATATCTACATAGGCGTACAGAGACCTATTATCAGCAACCATCACTCCTGTGTTCCAATGGTACATTGTGTTAGCTAATCCAAGTTTATCATTTTAAAAGACTAATTGATCATTAGAAAACCCTTTTGCAATTATGTTAGCACAGCTGAAAACCATTGTCCTGATTAAAGAAGCAGTAAAACTGGCCTTCTTTAGACTAGTTCAGTATCTGGAGCATCAGCATTTGTGGGTTCGATTACAGGCTCAAAATGGCCAGAAACAAAGCACTTTCTTCTTAAACTCGTCAGTCTATTCTTGTTCTGAGAAATGAAGGCTATTCCATGCGAGAAATTGCCAAGAAACTGAAGATCTCATACAGCGCTGTGTACTACTCCCTTCACAGATCAGCGCAAACTGGCACTAACCAGAATAGAAAGAGGTGTGGGAGGCCCCGGTGCACAACTGAGCAAGTACATTAGAGTGTGTAGTTAGAGAAACAGACGCCTCACAAGTCCTCAACTGTCAGCTTCATTAAATAGTACCCACAAAACACCAGTCTCAACGTCAACAGTGAAGAGGCGACTACGAGATGCTGGCCTTCTAGGCAGAGTTGCAAAGAAAAAGCCATATCTCAGACTGGACAATTAAAAAGAAAAGATTAAGATGGGCAAAATAACACAGACACTGGACAGAGGAACTCTGCCTAGAAGGCCAGCATCCTGGAGTCGCCTCTTCACTGTTGACGTTGAGACTGGTGTTTTGCGGATACTATTTAATGAAGCTGCCAATTGAGGACTTGTGAGGCATCTGTTTCCAGCTACAATAATAATTTACAACATTAACAATGTCTACACTGTATTTATGATCAATTTGATGTTATTTTAATTGACAATTCTTTAAATGTTCTTTCAAAACAAGGACATTTCTAAGTGACCCCAAACTTTTGAACGGTGGTATATCTTTATCAGGTCTTAGGCCCACTGCGTAAATTTGTTTTTGCCACATTTATACTATTACAGTCACCTTAATGCATGCTCTTAAATTATATTTTGTGAGCTAAACATATATATATGTCACTGGCCAATACATAGCATCAACAATCTAGGGTTTGTATACATCATTGGTTACAACCCCCCTAAACCTGGGCAAGATCCAGACTAAAATATGCAACAAAAATAATATTTTGATGAAGGCAAATAGCGTATTCATTAGTCTACTACTTTGTTTCATGTTTAACAGACGCCTGCCCATCATATCAAGTTTAAGCTCACAAATCAAACACAGAGGATGTAATAGTTAAAAGGGAAAGAATTTGAGCTTTCTAATGCTGAACTGTATACCAATACCAATATTAAGTCAATTACACCCTGTTAAAAGGAAGTAAACAGTGAATAGTTGTAGGCCTATTGATGAGAAAGTCACACCTGTTTCGGTAACACGAGTCGTGGCTCAACTCAAATGGCATTTGCAGTCCTTCATTCAGCAAATTAGGTAGGCTACCTTACAACTCAAGTAGGCTTAAGTGTTTTTCCGTTAAGACGAGAAGACAGGCTTAAACATTTCAATTAGTTGTCCGGTGTGCTACTGGCTCGAGTATGCTAGCTAGCGAGTGTGTTTACAGTTGAATTAATTTGTCATGAGAAAAAGGCTTGTGGAAAAATTAACTCCCTTGCATAGTTTTACCATTTTTACCACGGCTATACATGCATGGCACTTGTGCATGAAGATCAGATTATTATGTTTGAGACATTATCAGGTTTAATTACTTACATTTAATTTCAATTATGACTTGCATGGTTTGCATGAATCCAATTGCATTAATTAAAGCTCTTTAAATGTAGATTAGAAATGTAGGTCAGAACTGCTGGAAGCAGATCCAGAACAGGAACAGAAGCTTTTAAATCCAGTTTTAGACCACATAGACAGACTGGTGCACATTGTATCCTGGATAATGCCATGTTCAATTCATCTCAAATCAAATCAAAGTTTTTTGGTTGCGTACACAGATTTGCAGATGTTATCGCAGGTGCAGAGAAATGCTTGTGATTCTATCTCCTACAGAGCAGTAATACCTAGCAATACAAAAACAACAACGATACACACATAAAAAAGTATCAGAAGGAGCAATGTCAGAGATCCTAATATAAATACAGATCTGGAAAAAATTAAGAGACCACTGCAAAATGATCAGTTTCTCTGGAAAAAACAATCCTCAGAGTTGGGGAACATTGTCAGATCAGAATGAAGCTAGATTTCTTCCAGGACAAGCTTGTACGTGGCTTGACTCATGCGTCCTTCACAAAGACAAATCTGTCCGATTCCAGTCTTGCTGAAGCACCCACAGGTCATCACCGATCCTCCACCAAATTTCACAGTGGGTGCGAGACACTGTGGCTTGTCGGCCTCTCCAGGTCTCGCACTCACTGTGAAATTTGGTGGCGGATCCAGCAGGATAATGCTCCATGCCACACAGCCAGGTCAATCAAGGTGTGGATGGAGAACACCAGATCAAGACCCTGTCATGGCCAGCCCAGTCTCCAGACCTGAACCCCATGCCAAGGTGCATGAAAGCTGTGACTGAAAATCAGGGTTATTCCACCAAATATTGATTTCTGAATTCGTTCTAAGTTAAAACATTAGTATTGTGTTGTTTAAAAATGAATATGAACTGATTTTCTTTGCATTATTCGAGGTCTGACAACACTGCATCTTTATTATTATTGTTATTTTGACCAGTTGTCATTTTCTGCAAATAAATGACCTAAATGACAATATTTTTATTTGGAATTTGGGAGAAATGCTGTCAGTAGTTTATAGAATAAAACAAAAATGTTCATATTACCCAAACACAGACCTATAAATAGTAAAACCAGATAAACTGATAATTTTGCAGTGGTCTCTTAAGAACACACACTGTCCTTGTGAGCATCAGGGGGCCCCGCGTCGGTGGCTCAATGTTGTTTTCCTCGAAGTGGGCAAGGGAAGGTGTTTAGCTTGTCCGGGAATGAGGCGCCGGGGTCCGCAACGTGGCTGCCTTTTCCTTTAGAATCCGTAATTTACTGGAGTCCCTGTCACATACGTCTCGTGTCTGAGCTGTTGAATTGCAACCACTTTGTCCCTGTACTGTCGTTTTGCCTCTTTGATTGCCTTATGGAGCTCGTAGTTAGTATTTTTGTACACGTCCATGTACCCAGTCACCCTGCCATGATTAAAGGTCACGAACAGTCAAAATCATGTTTTTCATGAAGTTTGATGATATTTGGATGAAACCAGATCAAATAAAGTATGATGACCAAAGTATGAAAAATTACTATTGCTTCCTCATTGATAAAGTTTGATCATAAAGTGACTGGTCCCCTCCCCCATGTCAAACACTTGGATTCAGGAGGCTGGATTATTAAGGGGATAGGGTGACATCACCCTAACTCTCATTTTAATACACCAATAGTGTCATGATATTCCCTTACCTAATTTAAATAAGTACCGCCTTGTAACCAACATCAAAGAAGGCGTGTTTGCGGAGGGTCTGGGTTTATATATCTAGATAGCTACTCTACTGGTGCCAAAATTTCACTGTAGGGTGTCAACAAACATAATTTTAATTTTACACTATTCATCCATGGCAAAGATTCTGTAATTATATGTCTCGCCATTCATCTGTGTTTGGAGTTAGCTAGTTACTGGCTAAATAAGTCTTCAGTCAGCATGGAACAAAAGGGGGAAAGAGTCGTTCAAAACTCTGACGCTGTTTTCATATCAACACATCCGTCAGTGCTGCTGTGAACTGCATCACAAGACACATGCCAAATGATTATGGGTGATATTTTAGTCAGTCAAAAGGCTTATTTTACATGGGAATCAGAATGACTGTTCGGAACCTTTAAATGTGGCGGTTCGCACTTTCAGTTTTGGTTGGGTGAAAGCTGCCATCTATCCACAGTTTTTGGTTTGGATAAGTTCTAATCGTCACAGTGAGAGCTACATCCTCTACATTCTGATGAACCCTGTCACTGAGTCTGTATACGTCGATACTATTCTCAGAGGCGACCCGGAACATTTCCCAGTCCACGTGATCAAAACAATTTTGATTCCGATTGTTCAGACCAACGTTGAACAGTCCTTACCACGGGTGCTTCCTTTTTACGTTTCTGCCTACAGGTGGGGGGGAGCAGAATGGAGGTGTGATCTGATTTTCCAAAGGGAGGGTGGGGGAGGGGGTCTTTCCCACGATTCTCGCCAAACTCAAATTTCCTTCATGAAAATGTTGAACAGATTTAGCAGTACTCACAAAGTTCAGTTTGAGAGGAGACTTGTTTTTTTATTCAAGTCGGAGTGAAAGCCATAAGTCATACATCAATAAAAATTAATTTAACTCTGCTGTGTCTGACTTTTGTCTACTCTGTTCTTGTTCTGTGTATCACGTATGGTGATTTAAACTCATATTATTACCCAATATTTTAGGGTTTAAGGTGAAACATTCAGTGAATTCCTGGCATAATTTTATGTCCTGAGATTTGGTACTGACGTACCATCTTTTATGATTAATCATTTTATTACATATTACAAACACAAGTATCTACATGGTTATTACTTCCTGCTGTTTACATCTACATGGTTATTACTTCATGTGTCACGGTCTTCCTCCTCTTCATCTGAAGAGGAGAGGCGAGAAGGATCAGAGGACCAAAATGCGGTGTGGTATGTGTTCATAGTGAATATTTAATTAGAGAAAGTACTGAACACTGCAACACTATACAAAAACAATAAACCAATGACGACCGTGAAGCTCCAAATGAGATCTGTGCTGACACAAGCCACTAACATAGACAATCACCCACAAACAAACAGTGCAACCCCGGCTACCTAAGTATGATTCTCAATCAGAGACAACTAATGACACCTGCCTCTGATTGAGAACCATACTAGGCCGAAACATAGAAATCCCCAAATCATAGAAAATCAAACATAGACTGCCCACCCAACTCACGCCCTGACCATACTAAATAAATACAAAACAAAGGAAATAAAGGTCAGAACGTGACATCATGTCCCAGTCCACATTCAAAATATTGTAATGTGAAACATTTTAATGAGTTGAGATTGGTTGATCTGTCGGGCATCAATGTTAGTGCGACTTTATTGACAAACTGCTAGACTGATCTGACTGCAAAGACCAGTCATAAGGCTGCAAAATTCTGTGAACTTTAAATAATTTCCCTGGTTTTCTAGGAATCTTGGTTGGAGGATTCCGGATTTCTTGCGTATTCCCTCCTGATTCCTGAAATCCTCCAACTGGGATTTTGGGAACAACAGGGAATTTAATGAAAGTTTCAGGAATTTTGCAACTTACATCAGGCAGTAGACATGGACTGATACTAAGCTGGGTTTATTGCTGAATCATTTCAGTGTGTGTAATTGTATTCCAGCTGTTTTGGGTAGTGAATACCAAATCTACCCAGCCCAATAAGGGCTTCAAACTTTGAATTAGGCTGATGTAACATGTTGTTCATTAGCTTCATTTTGGGCAGTTCTATAGGTGTCTGGAGCTGATTTGAACTCAAAATAAGTTGCCTTTTGCTGCCACTTGAGGGCAGTGAAATACTTGCTTGTAGTAGAGATGGAGGGTCCAGCTTTTCTTCCTTCTGAACTTTTTTAAACATGAATAGTTTCACCTCATTATGTGTTCATTGTACGGTTAGGAAAAATTTGACCATTTATAAAATACTTTTTATTGAATGAGTGACTCCATGGTTAAAATGAAGATTTAGAACTAGGCTCTTAAGTGGGTCATTAGACTGTTCTCTTAGGCGGTTTCTTTTCAACAGTGAGCATTAAACTCACGGCCAAACCCTTAGTGTTATGAGCATATTCATAATAGTTGTTTTCCTATCTCAGTACACTAGTAATACACTCCTAATTGTTTTATGCTGTCTCTGTGCTTGGCTACTGGGAAGTGAAGATAACCACTCCCCTTCAGCTGAAGATGATAATGAGGCCATAAACGTTGGCTAGCAAAACACTTCACTGCCTCCCTTTGAGAAGGAAGATAATGCTTCTTTTGAGGATACTTCTTAGTAGTAGTAGGACCACCTCACCTTTGAAGTGCTTGGCTTGTACTTTCTTCATGCTATCACTTTTACCTGGCCCTCTACAATATCAAAAGGAATCTGTACCAGAGTATACTAAAATAACTTAAATGTAAGTCAAATTGGTACAGATTTGTTGCCCAATGTGTTTGTGATGGTGCTGGTGCTTCATTTTTACTGAGACCATTTGAGCTTGCCATATGAAGAATCAAGAAGTCAAATGTGTTTTTGATGTTGATTGTCGGATTTCAATGGCTATGTCTCATTCCTCCAAATCTCATTTCAGCATAAAACACCTTGAACAATTAACAGCTTAAAAATGTAACATTAGTCTGATCTCCTGTGTCCTTTTCTTGCTTTAGAGGTCCAATCCCCTGGTGTTTAAACAAGCACACGCAAATCTTATTCTTAATTAACACGAGAGTTTAAAGCCCACCATCTTTTTTGGCTTGTGCTAGATTTGTGACATTGACAAGAGCCTAGAGCGTGTCCTGCCAAAAAAAGACGGCAGAGAATCTGAGTCGCTGCCTCTCTGAGAAGAGAGGAACATAGCGTTTCTGTGTTAATGTGCTTATGGGTCAGATTGTGTGGGCTTGGTGTGTTTTTTTATGACTGTTTTAATTTCAAGTGGCTCCAACTGGATCATGAACTTGTCTTTGTAATTAAGGCCTGTGTAGGATTGTGTGTGCGACGCACATGCCAGCACCTGGGGGGCCAGGTGCTCAGGCCTTCAAAGCAGAAGTGGAGAAATCTGAGCAGGAGAACTCTACCAGACTTAATAGGGAAATCTGAGGAAACAGATGGAGAAAGTGCCTTGATTACTCCAAAGATTAGTTTTTAGATGGTGTTGCTATTGAACTCTCTGACCAAAGGCTACCACTGGAGAAAGATTGAAAAGACCATGGAGTGTATGACTGTCTCCTCCAGGCCAGACTATGATGGTCTAAACAATCACAGCCCTCCCCTCCTGGAATTAAGAGTTGGGTCAGTGTCAGCTGTGTGCGTACTGGTAGCGAAATCAGGTGCAGGAGAGCAGAGATTTTTGAACAGGCGCACACTTTATTTAGGCAAAAGTGCAAAACAGTCACAATAATTTTGTTTAACAATAAACATCTTCGTGAAAAAACAAGACGTAAAAAACAAGCCAGTTTGGCGCGCCAACAATACACACATAACACAAACAATCTGACACAAAGACATGAAGGGGAACAGAGGAATAAATACATGTAGATTGACTGGGGAATGAAAACCAGGTGTGCAGGGAACAAAACAAATGGATACATGACAATGGAGCGGCGATGGCTAGAAAGCCGGTGACGTCGAACGCCGCCCGAACAAGGAGAGGAGCCGACTTGGCGGAAGTCGTGACAGTCAGTCCCTCGATGATGGAGGGATACTGTAAAAGTGAGTCACATAAAAAATATTGTTTCAGTGCTTGTTGTTGTACAATGAAGTTTAAACTATTTGAATACACAGGGACACGATATGAAGTGGCTTGAGGTACAGTATGTCAGCCATAACGCAATTTGGTACCTCCAATACCGCATGAACAAGTTGAGAGAAATTGAATGTTAGACTTCAGTGCTTGTACAATATATTAAGTCCAGAATGCGAACGCTTTGAATAGTGCAGAAGAAAGATGTGCTATATTACCTGTAAAACATATAAGGCAATGTTCATATGACCCCCTTTCAAACAGCCCCTTATTTACCACTTTCTTGCCTTCAGAAAGTATTCATGGCCCTTTACTTTTTACACATTTTGTTATGTTGCAAAGTGGGATTGAAATGGATTTATTTGTCCTTTTTTGTCAATGATCCACACGCATTGCTCTGTAATGTCAAAAGTGGGAGAAAAAAAACTGTTCTTATTAATGAAAAATTAAACAATAATATATCTTGATTCAACCCCCTGAGTCAATACGTTATAATGGTATTTGGCAGAGATTACAGCTGTGAGTGTTTTTGGGTAAGTCTCAAGACCTGGATGGACAATCTTTGCCCATTGTTCTTTTAAAGATTCTTCAAGTTCTGTCAAGTTGGTTGTTGATCATTGCTTGACAGTTTTGTCATAGATTTTTCAAGCTGATTTAAGTCAAAACTGTTACTAGACCACTCAGGAACATTCAATGACGTCTTGGTAAGCAACTCCAGTGTACATTTGGCTTTGACTATTAGGTTATTGTCCTGCTGAAAGGTGAATGTGTCTGTTGGAAAGCTGATTTTGCCTGTGCTTAGCGCTATTACATTTATTTTTATCCTAAATAACTAGTCCTTGTCGATGACAAGCATACCCATGCCATGATGCAGCTACCACCATGCTTGAAAATATTAAGAGTGGTACTCTGATGTGTTGTGTTAGATTTGCTCCAAACATAACGCTTTGTATTCAGGGCAAAAAGTTAATTTATTTGGCACATTTTTTTGCAGTATCTTTGTGGTGACTGGGTGTATTGATACACCATCACAAACTTAATTGATAACTTCGCCATGCACAAAGGGGTATTCAGTGTCTGCTTTTTTTTCATCTTCACCCATCTTCTAATAGGTGTCTTTCGCGAGGCATCAGAAACTGATTATTACAACTACTACTATGGAGCAGACTACTACCAGGGTGATGGTGTGGCTACAGACACCCAGTGGCCCGTGACACCTGAGGGGCAGGAAGCCACTGATGCCTCAAAAAGATAAAACTGCAAAACATGTGACATAATACAGACAAATGCTTTCAAAACAAATAGCTTAGTTTAAAAAATGCAGACGCTTTGAATAGTACAGAAAGTTTCAACAATTTTACCCATTTCAGACAGAAGATGTGCTATATGTGCTATATTACCTGTATTACCTGGTTGAATCTGTGCTTGAAATTCACTTCGCAAATGAGGTACCTTATAGATAATTGTATGTGTGTGTGGTACAGAGATCGGGTAGTCATTCAAAAATCATGTTAACCACTACTATTTGACATGTTAAGCAAGTTTTTACACCTGTACTTATTTAGGCATTTTTTAAAAAATGTATTTGTAAAACATTTCAAAAAACAAATCCACTATGGGTTATTGTGTCTAGATCAGTGACACCAAATCTCAATTGAATAATTTTTAAATTAATGCTGTAACACATGTGGAAGTCATATTTTATACATATTAGTGGGTAACTGGCAAATTGGGAGGGTTGTGGGGGAGCTTTAAACCATGGGGGCTATTTGCATTTCAAATTAGGGTGGTGTTAAACAATGTTAGTGTTAATGAATTTACCTGCAAAAAAAGAAGATACAAAATGTTCACAGACCGTTTAGGTCTTTAGGTGGCTTTTAATTTACCATGTTTTTTTTAAATTTTTTTTTACCTCCTACCCCTTTCAGATATATGAAACAGCTGGTATAAAAGAGCAGGCATGGTAAATGAGTGTGATTTTAGTCTGTATGAGAGAGATATTTGAGTACACAGGGACACGATAAGAAGTGGCTTGAGGTATGTCAGACATGACCCATTTGGCACCTCCAACACCGCATTAACAATTTCCAAAACTACTCAATTGTACTTGAAGATAGAAGCCATTCTTGTTGACTTGACTCTTATATAGTAGATGCATGGATCTTCCTCCCAAGGTTTTGTGTTAAAGATTTTCAGTCCCATGTCTTTGTATTTATATAGGTTCAAGAGCAGGGCAGCCTAACTATTCCCACACATCATAAGAGGAATGAGAGAATGCTTGCACTGAACAATGCCATTAATAACGTCGTGACATTTGTAGTAGTATGCATGCTTCAGTTGGCCTGGTAAACAACTAATTTATCTAACCCATCAGGCCCCCAGTGATCTGAAATGTTCTTGTCAGATGTCCAGCTTTTATTTTTAGATTTTCTTTTACAAATCACTATGTTTCATACCAAAGGTCAACCAATGCCAATTTTGCCACAATTCAGGGTTTTGGGTGTTCCCATAATCACCTCTTATGTAATGGGTTTTAAAGTAGTTACAGAGGCAGTTCTCACTTACAGTTGAAGTTGGAAGTTTACATACACTTAGGTTGGAGTCATTAAAACTTGTTTTTCAACCACTCCACAAATATCTTGTTAACAAACTATAGTTTTGGCAAGTCGGTTAGGACATCTACTTTGTGCATGAAACAAGTCATTTTTCCAACAATTGAATACAGACAGATTATTTCACTTATAATTCACTGTATGACAATTCCAGTGGGTCAGAAGTTTACATACACTAAGTAGACTGTGGCTTTAAACAGCTTGGAAAATTCCAGAAAATGATGTCATGGCTTTAGAATCTTCTGATAGGCTAATTGACATAATTTGAGTCAATTGGAGGTGTACCTGTGGATGTATTTCAAGGCCTACCTTCAAACTCAGTGCCTCTTTGCTTGACATTATGGGAAATTCAAAAGATATCAGCCAAGACCTTAGAAAAAAATTGTAGACCTCCACAAGTCTGGTTCATCCTTGGGAGCAATTTCCAAACGCCTGAAGGTACCACGTTCATCTGTACAAACAATAGTATGCCAGTATCAACACCATGGGACCACGTAGCTGTCAAACCGCTCAGGAAGGAGATGCGTTCTGTCTCCTAGAGATGAAATTACTTTGTGCAAAAAGTGCAAATCAATCCCAGAACAACAGCAAAGGACCTTGTGAAGATGCTGAAGGAAACAGGTACAAAAGTATCTATATCCACAGTAAAACAAGTCCTATATTGACATAACCTGAAAGGCCGCTCAGCAAGGAGGAAGCCACTGCTCCAAAACCGCCATAAAAAGCCAGACGACAGTTTGCAACTGCACAGGGGGACAAAGATCATACTTTTTTGGAGAAATGTCCTCTGGTCTGATGAAACAAAATATAACTGTTTGGCCATAATAACCATTGTTATGTTTGGAGGAAAAAGGGGGAAGCTTGCAAGCCGAAAAACACCATCACAACCGTGAAGCACGGGGGTGGCAGGATCATGTTGTGGGGGTGCTTTGCTGCAGGAGGGAATGGTGCACTTCACTGGGCAGAACTGAAAATGTATTTGGCTAAGGTGAATGTAAACTTTGACTTCAACTGCATGTACCTTGTATCAGACAGTTTCCATGACAAATGCAGAGTATTGAGATAACACAGACTGTAAAAACCAAGTCTTCTCACCACCACTGACAAACGTCAGTCTAAGAGATGTGGATACTGAAACAAAACCAATTTATAAGTTGACCAACACTGAAAGAGAAAAGCAATTGGCTTCTGCTGGAGTGGAGAACGACTCAAGCCAATATCTCGAAGGCGTGGCATGTGGCAATGAGCCAACTCCTCAGTCCTAATATGATGTGCCATTTAGCAGATGCTTTTATCCAAAGCGACGTACTGTCATAAGTGCATACATTTTACATACAGGTGGTCCTGGGAATCATACCCGCTATCCTGGCATGCTCTATCAACTGAGCTACAGAGGACCCCTGAGCTACAGAGGTCCTGAATCCATAGTTCTGTCTCTTTTAGGCTGAAAGGCTCTTTAGTCAGCCCATCTGGGTATTGATTGTTGAGTCATCATCTCCTTTGTTTTTCCATAGGTGGATTCATTCAGACAGCTTCAGCGCTGCGTTCTCACCTCACATGGAATCTGAGACCATCCCTACCAGTCTAAAACATTGTAAATATACCCACTCTTCTCTGTCATTCACATGGCTCATTACCTTCAGCGGCTAACTAAGGAAATACATTAATCTCAGCCTTCTCTTTCTGCCGTATCTGCAACCCAGACAGCAAGACACACACACGGTTCATTCCACAGCCTTGCTTAAGGTGTTGATGCAAGACCGTGCATGACATCCATGTGTTCATGTGTGAGGGTTTATGCATGTTCATGACCAAGTCTGAATGATTATGTAGCTCATCTGATCGTCATATTTCAAAATGGAATTATGATTTAGAATTATAGAATTAAAACATAGGTGAGTGACTTCAATATTGTCCTCCTTAGTCACATGCTTAGGCCAACCAACGTAGTCGTAGGATGTGCTGATGTGGGATATTGTTTTTTTAGTAAGTATTGTCCAGAAGGTCACACATTTAAATCGGCAATGGCCAGGAGCCAGGAATCCAGACAAGCAATCATAATACTGGAGATAAACATTCTCTCTCTCTTCTCTCTTCTCTCAATTTAAAAAGCTTTATTGGATGTTTACATTGCCAAAGCAATGCCAAGAAATAAACAACCAGAAATTAACAGTAAACAGAACACTCACAAAAGTTTCAAAATTATATAGACATTTCAAATATTATATTATTGGTTATTTACAGTGTTGTCTCTCTTTCTCAAATCAAATCACATTTATTTATAAAGCCCTTTTTACATCAGCAGATATCAGTGCTTATACAGAAACCCAGCCTACAACCCCAAACAGCAGGTAGCGCAGGTCAACTAATGTTGAATACTAATCGTTACTAGTGAGATTCCAATAACCAATCATATTATATTATATAGTGATATGTTTAAAAGTTGACAGCTATTACAAATCAGTTGTCAGAAGCTGCACAAAAAGCAGTTTATATTCTATGTTAGTCCCTCTCCTAACCTCACGTTCTACACCAGTGGGCGCCAACATGTTGAAAAGGAGCTGGAACAGAACGTGAAGAGCTACCGCCATTCTATGGAAGAAAAACAAACTTTCAAATCGTCATGAGAAGTTATATAAAACTTAACTAAAAAGAGAAAACTGGATATAGTATTTACCATTTGCCCGGCTAGTCTATTGTCCTGTCCCCGTGAGCCTGGTGCTGTAGTTAAAGTGTAAAGCATTTTGACTAAGTTTTCTTTTCTTATTCCTGTAAGAGATTAAAGCCAAGCACTATATTAATATTTATGTGAAAAGATACTCATGGTATATATATTGTGTGATCCTGTTTGTAAAACAGGTCAGGTTTTGGGGATTTTGTTCCACCAAGGATGGCGAGCTGCCCGAACCAAGGACATCCGTAAGAAAATGTGCCTTTTCCTTGGAGGACCCTGAATTTGCACTGCCATACTATGGTGTTGTAGGATTATTTGTTGCAAGACATCATTGCACCATGCATTTCAGTGGGACTGTCATAAGAACCTACCACATTTAAACACCTTACAGTGTTTATTGTTTATTTATTAACACAAACACAGCCAGTGACTCACATTTGATTCAATCTCATAGTGGTTTATAAGTCAATATTTGTGAATTGGGTTGTGTTTTCCTATGGTTTCAAGTTTTATTGTATTTCTATTGAAGTTTGCATATTGAAAGCTCTCATATTAAAATAGAGTGGGGTGCACCATAGTAAACTATAGGTGGGATATATGGTTGATATATCAGTATATTATACTGTTGATGTATTGAAAACATATTGAGCACATTGCACAAATGTCACATATCAATATTTACTCAAGATTATTAGAATTTGAGCAATAAGAGCTATCTATGTCTTACATGGCAAGATATGGCCCTGCCTCTTGTCAGAGTGGTGAATGGAGGGCTAATTTCACAGGTATTAGGCAGTACAGTCGTGGCCAAAAGTTTTGAGAAAGTCTGCTGCCTTAGTTTGTATGATGGCAATTTGCATATACTCCAGAATGTTATGAAGAGTGATAAGATGAATTGCAATTAATTACAAAGTCCCTCTTTGCCATGCAAATGAACTGAATCTACAAAAAACATTTCCACTGCATTTCAGCCAAGCCACAAAAGGACCAGCTGACATCATGTCAGTGATTCTCTCATTAACACAGGTGTGAGTGTTGACAAGGATAAGGATGGAGATCACTCTGTCATGCTGATTGAGTTCAAATAACAGACTGGAAGCTTCAAAAGGAGGGTGGTGCAGGGAATCATTGTTCTCCCTCTGTCAATCATGGTTACCTGCAAGGAAACACGTGCCATCATCATTGCTTTGCACAAAAAGGGCTTCACAGGCAAGGATATTGCTGCCAGTAAGATTGCACCTAAATCAACCATTTATCGGATCATTAAAAACTTAAATTGCTGCGGTTCAATTGTTGTGAAGAAGGCTTCAGGGTGCCCAAAAAAGACCAGCAAGCGCCAGGACCGTCTCCTAAAGTTGATTCAGCTGCGGGATCGGGGCACCACCAGTACAGAGCATGCTCAGGAATGGCAGCAGGCAGGTGTGAGTGCATCTGCACGCACAGTGAGGCGAAGGCTTTTGCGGGATGGCCTGGTGTCAAGAAGGGCAGCACAGAAGACACTTCTCTCCAGGAAAAACATCAGGGACAGATTGATATTCTGCAAAAGGTACAGGGATTGGACTGCTCAGGCCTGGGGTAAAGTCATTTTCTCTGATGAATCCCCTTTCCGATTGTTTGGGTTATCTGGAAAAAAGCTTGTCCAGAGAAGACAAGGTGAGCACCACCATCAGTCCTGTGTCATGCCAACAGTAAAGCATCCTGAGACCATTCATGTGTGGGGTTGCTTATCAGCCAAGGGAGTGGGCTCACTCACCATTTTGCCTAAGAACACAGCCATGAATAAAGAATGGTACCAACACATCCTCCGAGAGCAACTTCTCCCAACCATCCAGGAACAGTTTGGTGATGAACAATGCCTTTTCCGGCAAAAGTGTAAACTAAGTGGCTCGGGCAAGAAAACATCAATATTTTGGGTCCATGGCCAGGAAACTCCCCAGACCTTAATCCCATTGAGAACTTGTGGTCAATCCTCAAGAGGCGGGTGGACAAACAAAAACCCACAAATTCTGACAAACTCCAAGCATTGGTTATGCAAGAATGGACTGCCATCAGTCAGGATGTGGCCCAGACGTTAATTGACAGCATGCCAGGGCGGATTGCAGAGGTCTTGAAAAAGAAGGGTGAACACTGCAAATATAGACTCTTTGCATCAATTTCATGTAATTGTCAATAAAAGCCTTTGACACTTATGAAATGCTTGTAATTATACTTCAGTATTCCATAGTAACATCTGACAAAAATATCTAAAGACACTGAAGCAGCAAACTTTGTGGAAATTAATATTTGTGTCATTCTCAACACTTTTGGCCACGACTGTACAGTGATGATGGGACAGTTCGCACTAGGGTAGAATGGGGGGGTTGATCCTTCTCCATCCCCTTAATAATCTCAATAGTTGGCAGACGTTTCGTCTGTCCAGAGATGCTCCTTTAATGAGCATGCATGTGGAGGCTCATGTGGTAGCTTAGAAAGGAAGGCCAGGATTTAAGAAATAAACTTAAAATTGAAGTGGGTGATGCGTTTTGGCACATTAATTCAAAGCAATCAAAAATAAAATCTACTGCAGCAGGTTAAGTTGCATGCTTACCATGTTCTCTCACTGTGGATTTTGATTTAGTCTCTCAACAGGATATTTTAGCTTTCCTTGAACTTGGTTTTTAATCATGCGTTTTTTAAGTTTCTGCATGAGAGATCTCAGACTCTGGCATAAACAAACCCCTTGGTGGTCAGTCAGTGATTAGGGAGAGAGATTCACTGGGGCAGTATTGGATATCATAAAATTAGCAAACTAGTAGTGAGGTGTAACGGGACATGGTTCTGTAAACCACACTTGTATGATGAGTAACTCTGCCTGAGACTTGAAGACTTGTGTTAGCTTCCTGAGTGAATGCCTAGGCTTTATCTCAGTGGGCTAACACAGTCTTGTGCCCACAAGGGCAATGTTGTTACATTCATTGGCAACATTGTTAGGATTGGAAGAGGAAAGCATTACCATGGTAAATTGCTAGGCCTACATGTCTAACTTTATCATGAGTCTATAAATAGCAGCAATGGCATCTGATGCAACCTAAAACATCAATAGACAACCACCTCCCTATTGTTTTAACCCAGATCCCAATTAGGCTCATTAAAGCAGCATATGCTAAGGCTGAGTTGTGTTTTAATTGGGTTCATTAGGCACTCAGAATGTTTTCTCTTTCTTGTCATGCATCAGTCAGCAGAGTGTTTGGCTGCTTGGTGCGGCTGAACACTTTGTAAGTCTTAAATCGCATAATTAATATTCTCTGCTGGTCCACGTCCACTCCCTGGCCTAATGCAACAGCTACCTTTTTGGGGAAAACAGGTTCATTGGCAAATTGAGAGTAGCATTTTACTCTATTTTATATATACTTTTCGAGGTACTGGGTGTGACTGATAATGTTATTATGTTAATGAGAGTAGTGACTGATCGCTAGCTAGCTAATATGACTTATCATTTTATGATTTTTCTTGTTGGATTCCATGTAGCGACTCTCGATTCCACATTGATTGACAGGGGTGATACACACAGTGGCAGTGCACAGCACAGCATCTTGACAGTCCAAGCACTGCTCAGTTCTGCCTAGTGTCAAGCTGGTATTTATGAAAGAAACTGGAGTCGATTCTAATGCCTGTCTGGGAATAATGAATCTGCAAGCTGGTTATGTGGCGCAAGGAGAAGTCGAGAGCGTGGGGTATTGGTGATTGTAAAACATGCATGACCTATAAACAGTTGCTTTGCTACAAGGCTTTTTGGGTGTTTTGAGAAATTCTAATGACAAAAACGTGGCTGCAGTGAAAATGAAACAGAAATGACTGTTTGTACTCAGACTTGGTTTATAATGGCCCAGGTTCATTGTGCCGCATCGATTTTCTTTTATTTACACATTTGCACTGCCAACTTGATTATTCAACAAAAATGTGCACAGGGTAAATATGGGGGGATAGGATTGTCAATGATTAGGGACAGTAAAGACTTCATACAGTGCCTTCGGTAAGTATTCAGACCCCTTGACTTTTTCCACATTTTGTTAGCTTACAGCCTTATTCTAAAATTGATTTAATAGTTTTTTTTCCCCTCATCAATCTACACACAATTTCAGGGAGTTTTTCCCATTCTTCTCTGCAGATCCTCTCAAGCGCTGTTGGGTTGGATGGGGAGCGTCGCTGCGCAGCTAATTTCAGGTACACAACTATTTTAATTTCTCTTCAGAAATTGTTGATTGGGTTCCAGTCCCGACTCTGGCTGGGCCACTCAAGGACTTTCAGAGACTTGTCCCAAAGCCACTCCTGCGTTGTCTTGGCTGTGTGCTTAGGGTCATTGTCCTGTGTGAAGGTGAACCTTCGCTCCAGTCTGAGGTCCTGAGCGCTCTTAAACACATTTTCATCCAGGATCTCTCTGTACTTTGCATCGTTCACCTTTGCCTCGATCCTGACTAGTCTCCCAGTCCCTTCCGTCAAAAAACATCCCCACAGCATGATGCTGCCCCCACCATGCTTCACCGTAGGGATGGTGCCAGGTTTCCTCCAGAAGTGATGCTTGGCATTCAGGCCAAAGAGTTCAATCTTGGTTTCATCAGACCAGAGAATCTTGTTTCTCATGGTTTGAGAGTCTTTAGGTGCCTTTTGGCAAACTCCAAACGGGCTGTCATGGTGCCTTTTACTGAGGAGTGGCTTCTGTCTGGCCACTCTACCATAAAGGCCTGACTTGTGGACTGTTGCAAAGATGGCTGTCCTTCTGGAAGGTTCTCCCATCTCCACAGAGGAACTCTTGAGCTCTGTCAGAGTGACCATCGGGTTCTTGGTCACCTCCCTGACCAAGGCCCTTCTCCTCCGATTGCTAAATTTGGCTGGACGACCAGCTATAGGAAGAGTCTTGGTGGTTCCAAATTTCTTCCATTTAAGAGTGATGGAGGCCACTGTGTTCCTGGGGAACTTCAATGCTGCATAAATGTTTTGGTACCCATCCCCAGATCTCTGCCTCAAGGCAATCCTGTCTCGGAGCTCTACGGACAATTCCTTCAATCTCATCGCCTGGTTTTTGCTCTGGCATGCACCGTGAAATGTGGGACCTTATATAGACAGCTGTGTGCCTTTCCAAATCATGTCCAATCAGTTGAATTTACCACAGGTGGACTACAATCAAGTTGTAGAAACATCTCAAGGATGATCTATGGAAAAAGGATGCACCTGAGCTCAATTTCGATTTTCAGAGCAAAGGGTCTGAATACTTATGTAAATAAGGTATTTCTGTTTCTTATTATGGGGTATTATGTGTAGATTGCTGAGGATTTTAAAATTAATTAATCAATTTATTATTAATTTGATTTATTAATCAATTTTAGAATAAGGCTGTAACGTACCAAATGTGGAAAACGTCAAGCGGTCTGAATACTTTCCGAAGGAATTGTGTATGAATAGGAATATGTCATTTTAATACTCCTCTTGTTCACCCTGGAAATATTGACATTTGCAACAGGTTACAATTACGATAATAAGCCTGTTGGTTTTCTCCCATGCTTCTGTCAAGACACAGCAAACACCTGTGGCTCAACAACAGTAGTGAGGAGGGGCACCTGTAGTGAGGAGGGCCACCTGTAGGGTGGGGATGATGTAATCAGGTCAGCGCCAGGGGAAAATGTTTGCTGTCACAGTTAAAGGCCATGGCACAATAACCGTTTCCACACCAAGGTGGCTTGACGTGTTGATTCATCTTTTTTTCTATATCCTCTAATCTCAAGCTCGTCAGCCTCCTCTTGTAGTTTCACGTCAACTTCCTAGGAGTGTGTGTGTGTGTGTGTGTGTTCTGTGACCCTCAACAAATAAATGTGCTGCCTGTCCAGAATGCTTAGGGCATATTGTTTGGGTCAATAGCTGTCATAGTTCCCAGCTCATGCCACATCGCAAATAGGAAGTCTGCTATCAACAGTCAAAAAGCATCAACCTCAACACAAACCTTCAACACAGCATATTTCTTGTTTTGTTTTTACACGCTATACATCTTTTAAAACTACTGCAAATACGAGGTGGGATGTAAGAGAGCTAAAGGAGAGTCAGTGTGTGTGTTTGTTCCAAGTGTGAGCTTGTTTGTCCAACTTGATTTGGTACACTAACTCATTGTTGGTGCTCCCGAGTGGCGCAGTGGTCTAAGGCACTGCATCTCATGGTTAGAGGCGTCACTACAGACCCTGTTTCAATTCCAGGCTGTATCATAACCAGCCGTGATTGGGAGTCCCATAGGGTGGCACACAATTGGCCCAGTGTAGTCAGGTTAGGGTTTGGCCGGGGTAGGCCGTCATTGTAAATTAGAATTTGTTATCGGACCCTTTTTTAAATTTTTGCCTAAAATGACATACCCAAATCTAACTGGCTGTAGCTCAGGACCTGAAGCAAGGATATGCATATTCTTGATACGATTTCAAAGGAAACACTTTGAAGTTTGTGGAAATGTGAAATTAATGTAGGAGAATATAAGACATTAGATCTGGTAAAAGGTAATACAAAGATTTTTGTATATTTTTTTGTTCCATCATCTTTGAAATGCAAGAGAAAGGCCATTATCTGACCAAGGACTCTAGGTGCAATTTAGATTTTGGCCACTAGAAGGCAGCAGTGTATGTCCAAAGTTTTAGACTGATCCAATGAACTATTGTATTTATGTTCAAAATGTTGTATCAAATCTGCCCAAATGTGCCTAATTGGGCAATATATACATATATATACATTTCAAGTACATAACTGTGCACTCTCTTCAAACAATAGCATGGTATGTTTTCATAGTAATAGCTAATGTAAATTGGACAGTGAAATTAGATTAACAAGCATTTTAGCTTTCTGCTCATATAAGATATATCTATGTTCTGGGAAATGTTCTTGTTACTTACAAGCTTTGCTCAGACCACTGCTGCCAACAAAGGGAAAAGAGTACATCTTGCATGTTTGGCTGACCATATAGTATAATAGCATAAACATACTCATCTGAATTCATAAGGTGTAACATGCAGACTTTGAGGGACGATGTACTTCTTCACTTCACGCCATCTGTTTTCACCTCTAACCTACCTCGAGGTTCTCCCTCACATTCAGCTGTAACTGCAATCAATATCCAGTCCACTGGCTGGATTCACTTACTTAGTTCAAAAGCTGGAGGCGAAAGCAGTATTTCCAATACTTTGTATAGTGGGAGAGTTGTTTAGAAGTGGGATACGTGAAGTGTGAGATCCATCACATTTGAACCATATCCATAAGAAATCCTGGCATATGCTACATTTTGGCGCTTGGCTGCGTTGTGGATTTTCGATTAGCAACTCTTTAGTGTTTACAGATGCTGGGCTTAATTAAAGTAATGACTGAGACACAGCTCAGACTCTAAGAGGAGTGAATAATTAATAATATCAATTTTAAACATGGTGTGGGGTGCTAATATAATATTTGAATATATTTAAATAAATTGCCAGTGGTGAAAATGGTTTCTGGACCATTGCATTCATTTAGCATAAGTTTAGTAAACAAACTATATATCACCATCAATGTTTTTCTCGTAGATTTTAATTGGCTACTGGAGAGCTGGTCCAACTCAAACAGTGTTATCTAGGGGGACTAAATGTTTGCGCTCTCAGATGTATCTTTTCCCCTCGTCCTTGTTAAAATGGTGGCAGAGAGGGGTCTTCTTCTTCACGCCAAGGGGTCACTGTGGTCTTATGGGTTTCACCACAGAGAAGACACACGGGGTGAACTAATGACAGTGCCCAAATGAGCAGAGCCAACCCTGGGCCGCTGAGCACACAGTGGCAGAGTTAACCACAGCTATCAAGGAAACTGTAGGACGGCCATTTTGGAGCTTTCAGGGGGCCCGAAACTGACAGTTGGAGCAATCATTATTAGCATAATCAGGGCCATACAGGAGATATGGTAGATGGCACCTTGTTTGGAGGGGTGACTCAACGTTGACATCAATCTTGAAGGATTACATTGAAAACCTGCTCTAACTCTTTTTTTTCAATGTATGGATTTCGAGGGTTTTGAGTGCTCAGGTGACTGTAGTATGATTCGATGGTAAGTTCAGCAATAAGAACATGGATCAAATTATGTGACAGGTGTTTGTAGCGAGGAGCTTGTCGTTTAAGGAGAGGCAACAAGGTGACCTGGGGAAAGAGAGGTGGAAGCTCTTGAGCTGCAAATGAATGACGAATATCAGGAAAGACTAATGAGTTTTTCCATCTCTTTTCTGAGGTTATTGTTTTTTTAAAGTTTTTTTATCTCAAGTAAATTTGAGTCAAGAATCCTCTCCAAACTATAGTAAGGCCTCCCAGCTCAGCACTGAAGTGATGACAGTACCAGATACTGAATGTCCGTGATGAGAATATAACAATAGCTGTTGATTATGTTGCATTCTATGGCCGCTACAATGGTACAATCACCAGGGACTGTTGGACTCTGTTCTGCTCATATTCATCCAATTTAACCCTTCACCAATATACAGTACAGCGTACCCGAGATAGTGTGTTTTGTGAGCACTCAGCCGAGTTTCTATACCATTTGTGTAGGTAGCTCTTATGAATGCAGGACTTGAAGGGACCAATGAGCCTAATGCTCAGTCACATCTCCATTCTGCCAGACTCCCAGGTGTGAGTGATGTATGTTCACTCGGGCACTTATCAACCTCCAGTGACGAAACTGCCAATTACCTCCCTTTGTTAAAGTGAACACCAAAGCCTGGCTTACTCCAAACAAACTGGATTATATTGTTGCTTACCGTTATTACTCAGGGGAAGTGAAACCGCAGTCATACTTAATAAAGGTAAAGCTGTGCTCACAAAAACACCTCCTCAACAATAGCCCAGCTGCACGCACCAAAACAGTCGGACATCCAACTGCCCATTTTGCTTCTCTGCCGGTCCTTCCTGCAGGCATTTCCATAGGTTATAGGAAGACATATCCTTATGGTAACTCATCAAATAAGACCACATTTTGTCTGACATATTTGCAAAGAGAGGAGAGTAACTCTCTCTCCTCTATTTTCTTGTTAATAAAAAGAGAAGTGCTCACTCTCGGATGAGAGTTGGAGCATTTTAATAATAAGGACGACTAAGCCGATGGAGCTTGTGGACGTCTGTTTCTGAGAAGTGTCTAGCTGTTCAAAAAACAGTCACGAATTTCTCACATTCAGGTTCCTGTTCACTGTTCCTCTCTTTGGCAGATGGTAAGATTTCCAGATGATAAATAAACACTCAAATTTGAAATCTGGTACGTGTCAAAAGGTGTTTTTGGGGGAAAAGTTGGTCCCACTTTACAATGAACCGGGGGAAAAACATATGTACTTACATAGTAATTACATAGGCAGGTAGGCTACAGTGAAACTACAGAGTGGTTACCCAGTGGTGTAAAGTACTTGAGTAAAAATACATAAAAGTACTAAAGTCATTTTTTAGAGTATCTATACTTCACTTGACTATTTATATTTTGACAACTTTTACTTTTACTTCACTACATTCCTAAAGAAAATGATGTACTTTTTACTCCATATATTTTTCCTGACACCCAAAACTACTCATTACATTTTGAATGCATAGCAGGACAGGAAAATGATCCAATTCACACACTTATCAAGAGAACATCCCTACTGCCTCTTATCTGGCAGACTCACAAAACACACATGCATCATTTGTAAATTATGTCTGAGTGTTGGAGTGTGGCCCTGGCTATCCGTAAATTAAAAAACAAGAAAATGGTGACTTCTGGTTTGCTTAATATAAGGAATTTGAAATGATTTATACTTTTCCTTTTGATACTTAAGTATATTTTAGCTATTTACATTTATATATGTAAAACTTATATATATAAAAAGTAGTGGGGCGGCAGGGTAGCCTAGTGGTTAGAGCGTTGGACTAGTAGCCAAAAAAAGTTGCAAGTTCAAATCCCCCAGCTGACAAGGTACAAATCTGTCGTTCTGCCCCTGAACAGGCACGTAACCCACTGTTCCTAGGCAGTCATTGAAAATAAGAATTTGTTCTTAACTGACTTGCCTAGTTAAATAAAGGTAAAACCAAATACTTTTACTCAGGTAATATTTTACTTGGTGACTTTACTTTACTTTACTTGAGCCATTATTAAGGTATCTTTACTTTTACTCAAATATGACAATTGGGTACTTTTTCCACCACTGTGGTTACCTATAGTTACATAGTGCTTAAAACGGTTATCTGTTTTTAGCTTGCACAATTGAAACATTCACAAATAAAAATGGACCTAATTGAATGTAATGCAGTCATTCTAGGGTGAGATGATTCAAGCTGGGAAGAGGATATTTACAAAAAACTTACTTGACATACACAGAGTGTACAAAACATTAAGGACACCTGCTCTTTCCATGACATAGACTGACCAGGTGAATCCAGGTGAAAGCTGTGATCCCTTATTGATGTCACATGGTAAATCCACTACAGTCAGTTTAGATGAAGAGGAGGTTTACAGGTTAAAAAACTATTTTTAAGCCCTGAGAAATGGATTGTGTATGTGTGCCATTCAGAGGGTGAAGGGGGGGGGGGCTGTTCTAGAGTCTAGATGATCTGTGGCAGGCTGACAGAATCTTGGAACCTCAGACGACACTCGGCCCCCTAGTTCTATGGCACACAGGGCAGTGGTTCAGTGCACAAATGTGATGGCGTCTCTTGGGCTCTGAAAGGCGTTCAAGTGGGCACAGCATTCACGCTCCAGTGGCCAACTGTCCCGGGGTGTCACAACAGACCTGGCTGGCATGGATTAGAGGTGACACTCACTGGACCGTCCACCTGGCTGGAAAAAAGTCAAGTCGCTAGCTACTACAGTCCATTCAGAAACTATTCAGACCCCTTGACTTTCCCCCATTTTGTTATGTTACAGCCTTATTCTAAAAAGGATTCAATAGTTTTTTCCCTCAACAATCTACACACAATACCCCATAATGACAAAGCAAAAACACGTTTTTATTTTTTAAAAAACATAAGTATTCAGACCCTTAACTCAGTAATTTGTGAAAGCACCTTTTGCAACGATTACAGCCTTGCACCTTCTTGGGTATGGCGCTACAAGCTTGGCACACCTGTATTTGGGGAGTTTCTCACATTCTTCAAGCTCTGTCAGGCTCGATGCACAGCTATTTTCAGGTCTCTCCAGAGATGTTAGATCGGGTTCAAGTCGTGCTTTGTTTGGGCCATTCAAGGACATTCAGAGATTTGTCCCGATGCCACTCCTGCGTTGTTGCCTTGGCTGTGCTCTTATGGTCGTTGTCCTTTTGGAAGGTGAACCTTCACCCCAGTCTGAGGTCCTGAGCGCTCTGGAGAAGGTTTTCATCCAGGATCTCTCTGTACTCCGTTCATCTTTCCCTCGATCCTGACTAGTCTCA
This sequence comes from Oncorhynchus mykiss, assembly GCF_057628025.1. Classification (NCBI taxonomy): domain Eukaryota; kingdom Metazoa; phylum Chordata; class Actinopteri; order Salmoniformes; family Salmonidae; genus Oncorhynchus; species Oncorhynchus mykiss. Next base: position 64,394,351 of record NC_143040.1, read on the forward strand.
GTCCTTGCTCCTCAAAAACATCCCCACAGCATGATGCTGCCGCCACCATGCTTCCCCATAGGGATGGTGACAGGTTTCCTCCAGACTTGATGCTTAGCATTCAGGCCAGAGTTCAATCTTCGTTTCATCAGACCAGAGAATCTTGTTTCTCATGGTCTGAGAGTCCTTTAGGTGCCTTTTGGCAAACTCCAAACAGGCGGTCATGTGCCTTTTACTGAGGAGTGGCTAATGTCTGGCCACTCTACCATAAAGGCCTGATTGGTGGAGGGCTGCAGAGATGGTTGTCCTTCTGGAAGGTTCTCCCATCTCCACAGAGGAACTCTTGAGCTCTGTCAGAGTGAACATTGGGTTCTTGGTCACCTCCCTGACCAAGGCCCTTCTCCTCCGATTGCTCAGTTTGGCTGGGCGGCCAGCTCTAGGAAGAGTCTTGGTGGTTCCAAACTTATTCCATTTAAGAATGATGGAGGCCGCTGTGTTCTTGGGGACTATCAATGCTGCAGACATGTTTTGGTACCCTTCCCCAATCTGTGCCTTGACACAATCCTGTCTCGGAGCTCTACGGACAATTCCTTCGACCTCATGACTTGGTTTTTGCTCTGACATGCACTGTCAACTGTGGGACCTTATAGGCAGGTGTGTGCCTTTCCAAATCAACTCCAATCAATTGAATTTACCACAGGTGGACTCCAATCAAGTTGTAGAAACGTCTCAAGGAGGATCAATGGAAACAGGATGGACCCAAGCTCAATTTCGAGTCTCATAGCAAATGGTCTGAATACTTATGGAAATTTTTTTCGCTATTTCATTATGGGGTATTGTGTGTTGATTGAGGCAAAACATTTATTTACTCCATTTTAGAATAAGGCTGTAACGTCACAAAATGTGGAAAAAGGGATGGGGTCTGAATACTTTCTGAATGCACTGTATGCACCAATGTTTTGACTAACAAAGTTGCAATTTGATGTGTTGACTAAAATAGTAAGACTGATTAGATTGAGGAAGGATATGAATAAGATATCCATAAGATAAGGTGATATTGTATTGTAATTTGGTTGAAATACCTCTTTGCAAAATGCAATACACCCCAGCCAAATTGGAGAGATATATTTTCCCAGTCTTCCACAGGGACTTGAAGTGCTCACAGAGCCATAAGAATGTGTGACTAGCTCAGAATTGTATTCATGATTCCTTAGTAAAACACCCCTTTCCAGCCTCACTCCTTTTGCCCCACTTCTCTAGTGCTCTTTATTAGGGAAAAACTCAATCTCCCTTGAGGGTGAATTAGCCGGCGAGAAGTCAAAGTAGCTTTGCACATTGGCACATTCAATATTACTTAATGTAACGGCTCTATGAGTAATGCACATATATTACTGCCACTAGGTCTGCTGGGAGAAAAGGGAGGCATGGTAAAAAGCTAAAGCTTCCTTCAGAGGCAGTATTTGCAATCACATTTGAGTGACTTCGGTGGAGGAATGGACGGTCTGACGCAACTGTCTTTGTACGGAGCTAAGTTCTGTCATTAGGGAGTCCTTAGGACTCCGATGTAGTATGTGAAGTTGGGAACAAAGACCTAGGGACCTTTTTAATGTTTATTCTGACTGTGTTTGGCTTGTGTGCACAACGGTGCGACTGCAGGAGAAACCAATTAGGGAAAAAGAAACAGACCATGAAGGCTGGGTTTAGACAGGCAGCCAAATTCAGATTTTTTTTCCCCACATTGATCTTTTGACCAATCACATCAGATCGTTTTCAGAGCTGATCTGATTGGTCAAAAGACCAATTACTGAAAAAATATCAGAATTGGATTGCCTGTCTAAACGCAGCCTCTGTTCCTAACAATGTATCAGTTTGACCCCCAGTAAAACAGCATCAAACTGTGTCTGTTCACCCTGGGTACATGTTCAGTCATCTGAGGAGAACAGAGGTAATCAGTGCATGTTTGATCACACTGCCTGGAAGACAGTGTTTTGGGAGAGGTGGATGAGGTTGGAGCGAGGCGCAAAGGATGAGCTAATCAGATGACTGTCCAATAGCGACATGAGTTCTCCCCAGACACAGAGCCATTGGCTCCCTCACTGCAGCATCGTGGCAGTCATTTCAGTTCTTCGGATCCCATCCGTTTCTACAGAGCTTAAATGCCACTCACGTCCAGAGGGAGTGTCTGGGAGAGTGGGGTTACATGATGAGAATGAAGACAGACTATTACTACCCTTACAAGACTCCAGGAGAGAAGAGGCAGAGCAAAAGAAAACTCAGGTTTATTTGAACTACATTCTCTCTGGTATCACGCCTCCTGCATTTCACCGAGTTGGATTAATAAATAAACAAACAAACCCAAACTCAGATAGGAACATTACATTCTCATCTCTTCCATATGGATGATGTTGTGGTGGACCACAGCCAAAAAACACACAAACGTACCCACCACACACAGTCGTTGGAAGAGGACATCTGCAGCTGCTACATCCATTTGTGGATGCGTAAATTAATATGTACCCCTTGATTTTTGAAGAAAATAACTTACACATTTTCTCATGAGCATAGTTTAACTGTCATACCCCATCAGAACCTGTCAGCGTATGCGCTACTGGTGTTGAAGTCAGGTGCAGGAGAGCAGAGTGTTGTGATCTACTGGTGTTGAAGTCAGGTGCAGGAGAGCAGAGAGTTGTGATCTACTGGTGTTGAAGTCAGGTGCAGGAGAGCAGAGAGTTGTGATCTACTGGTGTTGAAGTCAGGTGCAGGAGAGCAGAGAATTGTGATCTACTGGTGTTGAAGTCAGGTGCAGGAGAGCAGAGAGTTGTGATCTACTGGTGTTGAAGTCAGGTGCAGGAGAGCAGAGAGTTGTGATCTACTGGTGTTGAAGTCAGGTGCAGGAGAGCAGAGAGTTGTGATCTACTGGTGTTGAAGTCAGGTGCAGGAGAGCAGAGAATTGTGATCTACTGGTGTTGAAGTCAGGTGCAGGAGAGCAGAGAGTTGTGATCTACTGGTGTTGAAGTCAGGTGCAGGAGAGCAGAGAGTTGTGATCAGGCGCACACTTTATTCGGCAGAAGCAAACAACAGACGGATGCAACAGTGTCCAACAAACCTCCAGCCAAAGGCAAAAGTGCAAAGCGCGACAAAGTCACAAATAAGCAAAAATGTATAACAATTAAACATACTCCGGGTTGAAACATAGTACTCGGGGGAAAAGGTGCGTCAATACAAAACACTTAACAAAACAATCCCACACAAAGACATGGGGGAACAGAGGGATATATATATATGCAGTTAATTAGGGAATGTTAACCAGGTGTGCGGGGAACAAGACAAAACAAATGGAACAATGAAAAATGGAGGGGCAATGGCAAGAAGGCCTGTGACTTCGACCGCTGAACACCGCCCGAACAAGGATTGGAGCCGACTTCGGCGGAAGTCGTGACAGAACCCAAAATATAAGCTTGTTTTATCACAATGTTTGCAAACAAAGTAAATATAAACAAACACTGTACAGCCTCAAAACATGGTTAAAACTATAATTTTATATTATGGATGGTCAGTCCTTGCATCCATAACTCTGTTTATGAATTTGAGAGTGGTTCCATTTCTCCAGGCCCTCCTTCAGCTTTTTACCAAAACTCAATGGATCGTCTTCTTCTCTCCTGATTATCTGTTTCACACAGAGCCCTCCTGAGACTACCTTCTTCCTCTCTATTTCTCACCAAGATAAAAGCTGCTGTGTTGCAGCACAAAACTCTTTTTGGGGATGCACAACAGAGAGGTCCGTAGGGAGTGGAGGACGACCAAATCCAACCCAAACATATCTGAAAAAGGGCTTGTGTTAAGGGAATGTACTACAGCAACATTTTGAAATGTACATCCAATTTTTGTGTACCGTATTCATTCCACCTCAGTCAGTGCTACTGACCAACATAACAGAACCCTAGCAATCATAGCAATCTTTCCAATCTGTCTGTTAATCTGTAGTATCCTACCCCAAACATTTCCACACCTAAAAAAACACTGATTTTGGAGTCACAAAGAGTATTCCTCCTGCATGTAGCCTGCTATATCCTCAGAGTATTCCTCCTTCATGTAGCCTACTATATCCTCAGAGTATTCCTCCTTCATGTAGCCTGCTATATCCTCAGAGTATTCCTCCTTCATGTAGCCTACTATATCCTCAGAGTATTCCTCCTTCATGTAGCCTGCTATATCCTCAGAGTATTCCTCCTTCATGTCGCCTGCTATGTCTTCAGAGTATTCCTCCTTCATGTAGCCTGCTATGTAGACTTTTATCTCCCTCACCAACTTCAAACATCTGCTATCTGAGCAGCCAACCGATCGCTGCAGCTGTACATAGTCTATTGGTAAATAGCCCACCCATTTTCACCTACCTCATCCCCATACTGTTTTTATTTATTTATTTTTCTGCTCTTTTGCACACCAAACCTGTACATAACCATCTGATCATTTATCACTCCAGTGTTAATCTGCATAATTGTAATTATTCGCCTACCTTCTCATGCCTTTTGCACACAATGTATATAGACTCCCCTTTTTTCTACTGTGTTATTGACTTGTTAATTGTTTACTCCATGTGTAACTCTGTGTTGTCTGTTCACACTGCTATGCCTTATCTTGGCCAGGTCGCAGTTGCAAATGAGAACTTGTTCTCAACTAGCCTACCTGGTTAAATAAAGGTGAAATAAAATAAAAAAAATGTCCTCAGAGTATTCCTCCTTCATGGCGCCTGCTATGTCCTCAGAGTATTTCTCCTTCATATAGCCTGCTATATCCTCATAGTTGGTTTGAGAAAGCCTCTGAAACTTTTGATGTTTGCATTCTTTTTTCCACTTTTGTGACAAAGGCCCTACAGACATCAATTGTTGAGGTGGAATTTACCAACATACAGGATGTACAGTATGTTTGGGATTGGACTGCAGTAGAGGCATTTTATAGGAGCAGGGCAAAGGAGTCAGGGGAAGACTTTAATCATCGCACACAGGGGAAAGAACATGGAGACCCTTCTGAATAGGTCTATTGTTCCCTTTGGAGTAGCCATAAGAAAACATGGCGATGACGAAAAATGCAGGTTACCAAACTCCCTTTCATGTTTTTCAGTCTTTCTGTGTCACAGCTGTCTGTGTCTCGGAACCATGAGGAGCCTCATATAAACATAGTCAATCAGAAATGCTGAATGTTCAGCTTGAAAACACCACATCCACAGTTCGTTCTGCTTCAACACAGTATTAATTGAAGAATGTCTGAAATCTTCATTGTTGTTTTCCTTTTGATTAGTACTCCATAAAAGGAATTCAATATACCTCTTGTGTCTGTTACTGAACTATCTACTGTGTCTTTGCAGTTATTGGGAAACAGGCTGCATTCAGACATATGAATCCATAGCAAGCTAAGGAAGAAATCTCTCATGCTGAGAAGGTATTTATTCCTGAACAGAGACAATTGAAAACACTTGTTGTGCAAAATGGAAAACTTGAGAGAATCGGTGGGAGAGATCAGAGGTGGGAAAATTAAAGATGTCCTTCATTGAATGATATTGGTCGCTTTGACATCAGTAGATTACATTAAATGCCATTAGGTCAGAGAAGACGACAAAAGTCACACGGGGACAATAACGGATGTTGGAGTTAGTTCATAGCAGGTTACTAAAACCCTTTCATTTTATTGACCGATTACCCAAAAGTCTCACCAAGTAATAGAACATTGATTAAACTTTAGAGAGATGCTTTATACATAGAAGGGAATCCAAAGTACCTGTTTTGCAGTGTTTTTTTTGGGGGGGGGGGGGGGGGGGGGGGCATAACGCCTTTGAAAAAAGTCTAGATGTGTTCTGTCTAACAGAAAACCATTTAAATGCATTAGAAGAGGCTTTCATTTTCAGATGAATTCCTTGGGATGACACGTCGCCATATTTGTTGTCAACAGAAGATTTCCATAATGTTTTCTACAGGTCATATCTTTAACTCAGAAACAATTGTTTCTATCCAGCTCGAAGGACCATGAAAATGAATGCCGCACGCACACACACACACACACACACACACAGCTCTCACAATTGAGTGAGGTTATCCGTTCCTTCCAGTAGACTAAGCACACAGTGACATACAATAAATCATTGTCAATAAAACAGCAATTCAATTTAATTGACTGCATTTGACAGCCTTAGAGACATCATCTACCATGTTTAAATAATTCAGGTCTTAAAACCTAGGGGGAAATTCAGCTGTAATTGATTGCCAGTTACCTTGGTATTTGGTATCACACGGACAACTTAGGGCAAAAGAAGGCTGGCTGAATGTTGTTTAGTTGTTGGTCTTTTCTCAATATCCCAGTATCCCAATATCCCAGCAGGCTAAATGTGACATTCGACACTGTGTTATGCATAGGGAGAATAAAACAACCGTTGATATACAGTGTATTCGGAAAGTGTTCAGACCTGTTGACGTTTTCCACATTTTGTTATGTTACAGCCTTATTCTAAAATTGATTAAATATATGTTTTTCATAATCAATCTACACACAAATCCCCATAATGACAAAGCAAAACAGGTTTTTAGAAGTTTTTGCAAATGTATAAAAAAAAGAAACAGAATTACCTTATTTACAAGTATTCAGACCCTTAGTGATGAGACTACAAATAGAGCTCAGGTGCATCATGTTTCCATAGATCATCCTTGAGATGTTTCTACAACTTGATTGTAGTCCACCTGTGGTAAATTAAATTGATTGGACATGATTTGGAAAGGCTCACACCTGTCTATATAAGGTCCCACAGTTGACAGTGCATGTCAGAGCAAAAACCAAGCTATGAGGTTGAAGGAATTGTCCGTAGAGCTCCGAGACAGGATGTGTCGAGGCAGAGATCTGGGGAAGAGTACCAAAACATTTCTGCAGCATTGACGGTCTACAAGAACACAGTGGCCTCCATCATTCTTAAATGGAAGAAGTTGCCCGGACAAACTGAGCAATAGGGGGAGATGTGCCTTGGTCAGGGAGGTGACAAAGGACCCAACTTTCCCCTTTAGGAGGCATTAGAAGAAGACAAAAATGTATGTTACCAATTGAACAACATCTATTGCAGGATCAATCAATGTTAAAGTTTACATAGTTGGCCATATTTGGATGTTACATTTTACTTTATGGGTTGGTTATGTAGGCTTCTTCTAACCCATCACTTTCGACGACAGTTGAAGTCGGAAGTTTACATACACCTTAGATACACCTTACATACACTGTACATTTAAACTCAGTTTTTCACAATTCCTGACATTTAATCCAAGTAAAAATTCCCTGTCTTAGGTCAGTTAGGATCACCACTTTATTTTAAGAATGTGAAATGTCAGAATAATAGTAGAGAGAATGATTTATTTCATCTTTTATTTCTTTCATGACATTCCCAGTGGGTCAGAAGTTTACATACACTCAATTAGTATTTGGTAGCATTGCCTTTAAATTGCCTTTAAATTTGGGTCAAATGTTTGGGGTAGCCTTCAACAAGCTTCCCCCAATAAGTTGGGTGAATTTTGACCCATTCCTCCTGACAGAGCTGGTGTAACAGAGTCAGGTTTGTAGGCCTCCTTGCTCGCACACGATTTTCCAGTTCTGCCCACAAATGTTCTATAGGATTGAGGTCAGGGCTTTGTGATGGCCACTCCAATACTTTGACTTTGTTGTCCTTAAGCCATTTTGACACAACTTTAGAAGTATGCTTGGGGTCATTGTCCATTCGGAAGACCCATTTGCGACCAAGCTTTAACGTCCTGACTGATGTCTTGAGATGTTCCTTCAATATATCCACATCATTTTCCACCCTCATGATGCCATCTATTTTGTAACGTGCACCGTTTCCTCCTGCAGCAAAGCACCCCCACAACATGATGCTGCCACCCCCGTGCTTCACGGTTGGGATGGGGGTGTTCGGCTTGCAAGCCTCCCCCTTTTTCCTCCAAACATAACGATGGTCATTATGGCCAAACAATTCTATTTTTGTTTCATCAGACCAGAGGACATTTCTCCAAAAGGTACGATCTTCGTCCCCATGTGCAGCTGCAAACTGTAGTCTGGCTTTTTATGGCAGTTTTGGAGCAGTGGCTTCCTCCTTGCTGAGCGGCCTTTCAGGTTATGTTAATATAGGACTCGTTTTACTGTGGATATAGATACTTTTGTACCTGTTTCCTCCAGCATCTTCACAAGGTCCTTTGCTGTTGTTCTGGGATTGATGTGCACTTTTCGCACCAAAGTACGTTCATCTCTAGGAGACAGAACGCGTATCCTTCCTGAGCGGTTTGACAGCTACGTGGTCCCATGGTGTTTATACTTGCATGCTATTGTTTGTACAGGTGAACGTGGTACCTTCAGGCGTTTGGAAATTGCTCCCAAGGATGAACCAGACTTGTGGAGGTCAACAATTATTTTGATTTTCCCATGATGTCAAGCAAAGAGGCACTGAGTTTGAAGGTAGGCCTTGAAATATATCCACAGGTACACCTCCAATTGACTCAAATTATGTCAATTAGCCTGTATGTAAACTTCTGATCCACTGGAATTGTGATACAGTGAATTATAAGTGAAATAATCTGTCTGTAAACAATTGTTGGAAAAATTACTTGTATCATGCACAAAGTAGATGTTCTAACCGACTTGCCAAAACTATAGTTTGCGAAGAAGAAATTTGTATAGTGTTTGAAAAACAAGTTTTAATGACTTCAACCAATGTGTATGTAAATTTCCAACTTAAACTTTACAGTACATATAATAATACGATTCAATTATATCTTTACATTTAAAACCAAAGTCTATCAGAATTCCAATAAATGTTATACACTTTGATCTTGAATTATTTTTTTTTACCTTTTATTTAACTAGGCAAGTCAGTTAAGAACAAATTCTTATTTACAATGACTGCTGGGCCAATTATGCGGTGCCCTATGGGACTCCCAATCACAGCCGGATGTAATGCGGCCTGGATTTTAACCAGGTACTGCAGTGACACCTCTTGCATGGAGATGCAGTGTCTTAGACTATTGCACCACTCGGGAGCCCCAAGTATTGGACTTGGAAATTTGGAAGTATAGATTAGCCAAATTGTTTCACCTGAGCATGACCCCAAAACTAAGGACTTATTAGCCAGCCCTACTCTGTTGTCATGGAGGACTGATTGGTCTCATTGATTCGAGTTGAAAAATGCATGCTGTGCTCATGGAATGGCATGCTTTGAGTGCTACTGAAAGTGCTTTTTACATGTGAAAAATGAATGTCATATGCTGCATATGCTATAGGCCTATTGTTGAACTTTTTGTTGGTGACACTTATATCTTGATAATATGCAGTCGTTTAAAGGGAAAATCCACAAATAAAACAATGAAAAAGTCTGTTTTGGTAAAAAGTTGAGGAATGGGCCTGGAGAAATGTTATCACTCCCAGATTAGCCAGAGCTATGGATGCAAGGACTGACCATCCATGATATCAACATTGTTGTTTTAACCATGTTATGAGGCTATACAGTGTTTATTTACATTTGCAATGTTTACAAACATTGGAGAAAAACAAGCTTATATTTTTTTTGGGGGGGGGGTTCTCATGGAGTATGACAGTTGAATTAAGATCAGTTATATTCTTCAAGAATCAATGCATATATACACTGTACCAGTCAAAAGTTTGGACACCTACTCATTCAAGGGTTTTTCTTAATTTTTTACATTGTGGAATAATAGTGAAGACATCGAAACTATGAAATAACACATGGAATCATGTAGTAACCAAAAAATATATATATTTTATATTTGAGATTCTTCAAAGTAGCCACCCTCTGCCTTGATGACAGCTTTGCACACTCTTGGCATTCTCTCAACCAGCTTCAGGTTGAGTGATGTGTGTGATGGTTCCAGATCCTAATGGCCAACAATCGAGACCTTGAACCGGAAAAGGAGAGCGGGTACATGGTAATGTTGAGGGATGAGGCAAAGTTCTGGTCCATAAAGTTCCCTGTGGCGCCGGAATCCACTAAAGCTAAAGACACAGTACATTAGGGACAGTCAGCCTTGCTCTAGCAGGAAGAGCTGAATCCGGAATACTTACTCCTGGTTCAGTGGATGGAACATCAAGTGACCGGTCCTCTGCTTTAATGGATCTCGGATTCTGTAATATTGGACACCGCTGGAGCTTGTGCCCTCCTTGCCCACAGTATAGACATAGCCCCAGCTGTATCCGTCTGTCGTTCTGCCGTGGAAAGGTGTGACCTCTACCTCCACGGGTTCAGGCTCTGATCCCGAGGGAGAGAAGCGATGAGAATGCCAACACTCCTGGAGAAGGTTATCCAGACAGATGGCCATCGCAATAAGTGCGTCCAGCGTGAGGTTGTCGTCCTGACAGGCCAGTTCCTTCTGGACCTCCTTGCGCAGACCCCTTCTAAATAGAGTGCGAAGCGCCGGCTCATTCCATCCACTGGAAGCTGCTACTGTCCAGAAGGTGAGCGCATACTCAGCAGCCATCTGATTCCCCTGCTGTAGCTGAAGCAGACACTTACCTCCCTGCCCTCCGTGGGATGATCGAAAATGCATTTAAACAGAACCATGAACCCCTCATAAGAATCTAGTTCCTCCTCTCGTCTCTCCCAGACGACCGTAGGTCATTCCAATGCCCGCCCGGTCAGCAGAGAAATAACCGTGGCAACCTTAGACCTCTCAGTGTTGGGGGCTCCCAACTGATGTGAAGAATAGAGGGAGCACTGAAGGAGGAAGCCACAGCATTTGGATGGTTTCCCTTCGTACTTCGGGAGGGACAGACGGGCATCGCTGACCTGAGCGGGTTGCTGAATGGGCTGGCTCACTGGGTAAACTGGCTCTAGAGTATCCTCCACTGCTGGGCTGCAATGTCTTGTGGGGGTGTTTGAGATGCTGCAGACTGCGGAGAACCTCTTCCATGGCCGTCCCCAGTTGAGCCAGCTGGTCATGGTGTTGACGTAGATGGTACCCTTGTTCTTCGACCGTCTGAGAGATATCCAACTTTCCTGCTGCTGCCAAAGTTGGAGTTGGTATTCTGTAATGCTGGAGCTGTGAGTCGGGAAGTAGGAAGCATGTGAAGCTTTTTAAATAAACAACGAGACAATTCCAGGTGACTACACACCGTACACAAGAATAATACCATCTGGTGAGTGAACATAAGAGAGTTACATAAAGGCGAGGAAATTATGAAGGTAATGAAGTCCAGGTGTGAATCATAATGATTAACAGGTGCGCGTAATGATGAGTGCCAGGTGTGCGTAATGATGGACCCCTGGACCGGTGGTTAGTATTCTGGCTACGTCATACGCCGGAGGGGAGTAGCAGAAGAAGATGTGACAGGAGTGGTATTCAGTATGTGTTGTGTTGGATTTGCCCCAAATATAATGCTTTGTATTCAAATCAAATCAAACAGATTGTATTTGTCACATGCACCGAATACAACCTTACAATGAAATGCTTACTAACAAGCCCTTAATCAACAATGCAGTTTTAAGAAAAATACGTCTTAAGAAAGTATTTACATTTTTTTAATGTAATCTTTATTAAACTAGGCAAGTCAGTTAAGAACAAATTCTTATTTACAATGACGGCCTACACCGTCCAAACCCGGACGATGCTGAGCCGCCCTATCAGACTCCCAATCACGTCCGGATGTGATACAGCCTTGATCCGAACCAGGGACTGTAGTGACATCTCTTGCACTGAGATGCCTTAGACCGTTGCGCTACTTGGGAGCCCATTTACTAAAATAAAGTGAAGTAAAATATATATATATATATTTTTTAAACTATTACAAATAATTAAAGAGCAACAATAAAATAACAGTAGTGAGGCTATATACAGGGAGTACCTGTGTATGTGCAGGGGCACAGTTTAGTCAAGGTAATTGAGGTAATATGTCCATGTAGCTATAGGTAAAGTGACTATGCATAGATAATAAACAGAGAGTATCGGCAGCGTAAACATGAGGGTGGGGGGGTCAATGCAAATAGTCTGGGTAGCCATTTGATTAGCTCTTCTGGAGTCTTATGGCTTGGGGGTAGAAGCTGTTAAGAAGCCTTTAGGACCTAGACAGCCATTATACTCTGTTTTAAAGTCACCATTGACTCATGGTGAAATCCATGAGTGCTTTCCTTCCTCTCAGGCAACTGAGTTAGGAAGGATGCCTGTATCTTTGTAGTGACTAGGTGTGTTGCTATACCATCCAAAGTGTAATTAATAACTTCACCAGGCTCAAAGGGATATTCCATGTCTGCTTTTTTTACCCATCTACCTATAGGTGCCCTTCTTTGTGAGGCTTTGGAAAACCTCCCTGGTCTTTGTGGTTGAATCTGTGTTTGAAATTCACTGCTTTACTGAGGGACCTTACAGATAATTCTATGTGTGTGGTACAGAGATAAGGCAGTCATTCAAAAATCACTATTTAAACACTATTATTACACACAGAGTCCATATAACTTATTATGACTTGTTAAGCTAATTTTTACTCCTGAAATTATTTTGGCTTGCCATAACGAAAGAGTTGAATACTTATTGACTCAACACATATCAGCTTTTCATTTTTTATTATTTAGTTTAAAAAAAAGATAAACATAATTCCACTTTGGTATTGGGGGTTATTGTGTGTAGGCCAGTGACAAATGCAGACTGTAACACAACAAAGTGTGGAAGAAGTCATGGGGTGTGAATATTTCTGAAGGCATTGTATGTAGTCTAATGGTGTAGGTAGACCATATTTCGCTTTGGATGCATGACAAATGATACACAGTATATTTAAAACGACGGAGCACAGAGTAGATATACTGACATGGTGATTAAATCCGGTTTTACCCCCTGAACGCTTGCTGATTTTATAAGAAAGCCATCTCGAGAAATAGTATTCTCGTAACGGATTTGACAATTCGAAGCCGAACGAGTCAAGCTGATATGAGTGGAATTCTGAACACATGGAACCAAACATGCTATCTCACTAGTGTCAGAAACCATCTCTCTCTCCAGAGGTTTCATTTATCCACATGCAGTACATGTGAACGCAATGTCACACAATCTGTCCATCTGCGACTGTGTCCTGTCACACAAATTGTCCATCTGTGACTGTGTCCTGTCCTTCTCCTCTTTTCCCAGTGACACACTCAGGGGCAATTGAAGGTGATATGGGATGGAGCATTGCAAGTTAAGCATTTGTTGCAAAATGTATGCATCTCAAGAGGAGGCAGAACGAAGAGAGAACAATTCAATATTGTTAATAGTACTGTTCCAACAGTGAGGGATACTGTATGTATGTATAATCTATGAATTCCATCTACATATTGTAAAGCCACTGTCATGACGTGCCCTGGGGGGAGGATCATAGCCCCCTCCCCCCTATCTCTCTTGCCACAGTGTTAGGACTTTACGAAAGGTCATAAATACCTTGTAGAAACTGCCATTCAGTATTGAGAGAGTCGAAGAGAACAAATACCTCTCTTTGCCAAACTCCTAAATCTCCAAATTGGGAGAATTAAACAATATTTCCACTTTTGAGAATGTGGGAATGGTCCGTGGACACTTAAGGGACAGTTATGATGAGTGTGCTTCATTTGCATATCTCATGAAGTACAGGAAACACACATAATGGTATCTCTTAAAGTGTACATTTCCCAGCTGTCAGGTTTACATCTGAATATTGTGAAACATATTTGATTAAGCAAGAAACTATTTGTGAAAAGATGTAATGTGATGTTAACATTCTAAATGAGAGTATGAATTTTCAAATAAAGATGAACTAGTCAGTGGCCACGCCCACGTAAGCATAGACATTAGGTCAGTGTCATGGAACTGCCCTTTTCTACTGAAATGTATAAAACCCACTCCTGATGTAAATTCATACCAGAATACGCAAAACACAGTGTAAGCTAAGGTTGCAAATGGTTGAAGTTCTGAGACTAGAAAATGTGCAGTTGACGCAGCATGTTGAAATAGTTGGCACTACAACTCTTCCAAAGGACAAGACCATACCACGTGGAGCATTGGTTACACGGGCTGGAAATGGTTAAGCTTTGAGACTATCGATCACGACAGAATAAGAGCAAACCTTAGACATATCTTAGACTACTCTGCAGCTAGAAATTCCGAAAGTCTAGAACGAGAATACAGACAACCTCCGAAGCATCTATCCTATGATAGTATTTCCGAATGGTACTCCAAAGTATCCATTCTAACCACCTAAAACCAGAAAAGACATTGTGACTTCTGTGAAAGTTAATCAGAGACTCTGATGAACCCTACAGGATGAACAAGGATTCCAACAGAGAAGACAACAACATGCAGGCTTAAATATTTCAATTGCAATTATTCTGGAATGACAAAGGATTAGCATTTCAATTCATATAATTATAGACTGTGTGTAGTGAATCCATTTAGTCTTTCCCGCTCTTTCTCAGTCCACATTCCCTTTCCTTTGTCTACCAAGCCGTCATATCGGCTTAGCCCACTAGGGACTTGTCTATCATTGTTAGTAACCAATATCTACTGTTTGTTTGTTATGTATTTCTGTGTTAGTTACTTTGTATATTGCTGATTCATTATGGAATCTAGGGTTCGTGCAGATAACCAAGAATTTTACGATGTTCAGATGAGACTGATAGAAGGTAAAGAATAATTCATGACTGATTGATGACTGAAATGTAAGATTTTTAAATCTAAAAAACTTCCCTGTGGTGCCCCGGGTTATCAATGAGTTAATTGTTGCATGACGTAATCAATTAAACATTAGGTAATCGATTTGATAAAATAGCATGTCATCGCATTAATGATAGTCACAAACACGACACCACCATCAAAAAGACAGGTTACTGGGGGAAATGTATGGTCTCATAGCATGACACTCCATCCAGTAGAACTTCTTCTTCTTCACTATCTGCCCCTATATATTGCTCTCCTCCTTCAGATCTTTGATGGAACTGTATCAGCTCTAATACATAGTTCAAAAGGTCAAATAGGGTGTTCAAGTGGGTAACTTGTACGAGGTGTGAAATGGAAATGTGTTTTTGTTAATTTCCCAACTCCCCTGAGAGTGAGGTTACAGATATCAGCCATAATTGACAGTTTACCCTGGCACAATTAGGGTTAAGTGCCTTGCTCAAGGACAGATCAACAGATTTTTCACCTTGTTGTGGATTTTAACTGGCTATAGAAAGAGATATAGAAAATAAAATTTGGTCCTAACTGATTTGCCTAGTTAAGTAAAGGTAAACAAAATGTGTCTTGTGGTTTCTGGAGAAGCATGTGAGAAGCAGCCACACTGTAACACACAGAGACACACTATAACGCACAGAGACACACTATAGACACACACACAGCCACACTATAACACACAGAGACACACTATAACACACAGACACACTATAACAAACAGAGACACACTATAACACACATACACACTATAGACACACACTATAGACACACATATACACACTATAACACACACATCCATGATATAACACACACACACTATAACACACACAGACACACTATAACACACACACACACTTTAGACATACACAGACACACTATAACAAACACAGACACACTTCAGACAAACACAGACACACACACACTATAGACACACACATACATACTATAGACACACACAGACACACTATACCCCATCTGTAAATAGCCCACCAAATCTACCTACCTCATTCCCATATGGTTTTTATTTACCTTTCTGCTCTTTTGCACACCAGTATTTCTACTTGCACATCATCATCTGCTCATCTATCACTCCAGTATTAATTTGCTAAATTGTAATTACTTGCTACTATGGCCTATTTATTGCCTACCTCCTCACGCCATTTGCACACACTGTATATAGACTTTCTTTTTTTCTACTGTATTATTGACTGTATGTTTTGTTTATTCCATGTGCAACTCTGTGTCGTTGTTTGTGTCGCACTGCTTTGCTTTATCTTGGCCAGGTCACAGTTGTAAATGAGAACTCGTTCTCAACTGGCCGACCTGGTTAAATAAAGGTGTTCTCAACTAGCCTACCTGGTTAAATAAAGGTGTTCTCAACTAGCCTACCTGGTTAAATAAAGGTGTTCTCAACTAGCCGACCTGGTTAAATAAAGGTAAAATAAAATAAATAAAGAAAATAAAAGACACACACAGCCACACTATAGACACACAATAACACACACACACACACACACACAATAACACACACAGCCACACCATAGACACACAATAACACACACACACACACACACACAATAACACACACAGCCACACCATAGACACACAATAACACACACACACACACACACACAATAACACACACAGCCACACCATAGACACACAATAACACACACACACACACACACACAATAACACACACAGCCACACCATAGACACACACAGCCACACTATAGACACACAATAACACACACACACACACACACACAATAACACACACAGCCACACCATAGACACACACATTTTTGTTGTATTGTTTTTATTATTATATATTTTTTTATATTGTTTGTATATTGTTGTATTTTACATTTGTGTTTACTGTCCTTGTCTATTGCAGTTTTTAACAATCACTTTGGCACTAATTTCAGAACTTTGTGGTCCTTTTTCAATACTCTAGTCACAAAACTCAAAACGGTCATCACTTGTAACACAGGCTGTCCAATGTTCAAAACATGGCATTGTGCATTCATATCTTTAAAGAAACATTGCACTTGCAGAATCATTGGGTCAAATAACTAATTTATCATGAAATACCATAGGAACATTCCTTTAGATCACCCACACACAAGATACAGATAGTTTCACTGTGTAGTTGTTCATACAATCATTAAATATTGTAGTACAAAATATGTGATGCATGTTTCATTATGCTACTACACGTAAATGAATCTGTCACGTTCTGACCTTAGATCTTTTGTTATGTCTTTGTTTTAGTATGGTCAGGGCGTGAGTTGGGTGAGCAGTCTATGTTCTTTTTTCTATGATTTGGGATTTCTGTGTTTGGCCTGGTATGGTTCTCAATCAGAGGCAGCTGTCAATCGTTGTCCCTGATTGAGAACCATACTTAGGTAGCCTGTTTTCACCCTTGAGTTGTGGGTGATTATTTTCCATGTCAGTGTTTGTTCCACACGGGACTGTTTCGTTTGTTTCGGTTATTCACTTTGTTATTTTGTAGTTTAGTGTTCATGTCAATAAAGTATCGTTATGGACACTTACCACGCTGCGCATTGGTCCTCCGATCCTTCCGACTACTCCTCTTCGTCAGAATCATTGAACAAAATATTACATTTATTGATGAAATACAATCAAATCACAACATAGGTTTCTTTGAATCAAAGCAAAAATAATTAGCTACAAAAAAATACAAAACAGTTAAAGGTCAACTGCAGTGTTCCTCACCTGGCTTACTGTAAAACATCACTGCAGAGTTCCTCACCTGGCTTACTGTAAAACATCACTGCAGTGTTCCTCACCTGGCTTACTGTAAAACATCACTGCAGTGTTCCTCACCTGGCTTACTGTAAAACATCACTGCAGTGTTCCTCACCTGGCTTACTGTAAAACATCACTGCAGTGTTCCTCACCTGGCTTACTGTAAAACATCACTGCAGTGTTCCTCACCTGGCTTACTGTAAAACATCACTGCAGTGTTCCTCACCTGGCTTACTGTAAAACATCACTGCAGTGTTCCTCACCTGGCTTACTGTAAAACATCACTGCAGTGTTCCTCACCTGGCTTACTGTAAAACATCACTGCAGTGTTCCTCACCTGGCTTACTGTAAAACATCGCTGCAGTGTTCCTCACCTGGCTTACTGTAAAACATCGCTGCAGTGTTCCTCACCTGGCTTACTGTAAAACATCACTGCAGAGTTCCTCACCTGGCTTACTGTAAAACATCACTGCAGTGTTCCTCACCTGGCTTACTGTAAAACATCACTGCAGTGTTCCTCACCTGGCTTACTGTAAAACATCACTGCAGTGTTCCTCACCTGGCCACAGGTTCTCATCCACATCACAATGGATGTTTTCATTAGCCAAACATCTTGGTAAGAATCTTCGGGCATGGCGAATCCAGGCCTGACACTGGTCTGCCGTGATGTCATTGCATGTGTCATCCATGGCCTGGAGAAGGGTGGCTTGTTAGTGAGGGCGCCTATCACATACCTTCCACCTCCATGTGGAGAAAAATTCCTCAATCGGGTTAAGGAAAGGAGAGTATGGGGGTAAGCACAGGGTGGTAAATTGTGGATGGGCCTGAAACAATGCTTGCACCATTTGAGCATGGTGGTACCTGACATTATCCCACACAATGACATAGGTCATGCTATCAGCTCTACAGACCTGATTTAGCTCATCAAAGACGGTTACATTCGAACAGCGAATCATGTGGCTGCCTGCAACTCAATATATAGAGTATATAGAGTAGGGAGCTTTAGATGTTGTTTGACCAAACATTAGAACGGGCAAGATGCGTAATCTAAGCAACTTTGACCGTGGTTGTGATTGTTGATGCCACACATGGTGGTTCCAGCATCTCAGAAACAGCTGCCTTCCTGGGATTTTTATGCACTACAGTCTGTAGAGTTTACAGAGAATGGTGCTATAAACAAAACACATTCAGTGAGCGGTAGTTCTGTGAGAATGTCCAGACTCATTCAAGCTAACAGAAAGGCCACAAACGTTCAAATAACAGCTGTTTAAAACAGTGGTGTGCAGAAGGGCATCTCTTAACGTACAACACTGTGAATAATTCAGGCTGTTGTGGAGGCAAAAGTACTAGATAGGTGTACCTAACAAAGTGGCCGGTGAGTGTACAGTAATGTCAAATCTGAAAACATGGTCTGGAAAAGTGGTACATGGGACCATAGAAACAGTGTCTGATAAAGAATGATGATGAAATATTACAGCCATAGATAATGAAGTCCAATTGGTTCATGTTCCACGGTAATTGGTGTCAATGGATCTCGTTATCCTGAAACTTTCATGATCTAAACATGGAATATCGTTTGTCAGTTTCCATAAAACTATGCATTAAGAGTAATGCAACAGTTACCTATCATTTTGAGCAGTTGTATCAATTGATAGTTAGATCATTGTAATGAAATGAATAGACAGTCAACAGTGACTTGCCTAGTTAAATAAAGGTAAAATAAATAAACATTTGTGTGGACCCCAGGAAGAATAGCTGCTGCCTCATCATATCCAATGGGGATCCAAATAAACATCTGACATTTTTATGTTGATTTCACATTGAATTCATGTTAGTTGCAACTCAACCAAATGTAAATCAAAACTAGACGTTGAGCGTTTTTCATCCCTGAAATAGTCTTTCATCTAGTCTATTGCTCCACTTCATCTGATGATATGGGCACTGTGTAATTTGTTGTGAGCCATGAAATCATTGTACGGTGTAGGATGTTAATTGTATCAATTATAGAGGTTAACAAAAGCCATGTATGCATGGGCTACTCAATTTGTTCACGTTTGTTTAGCTTGCAACAGACGTCCCTATTCACACACTGAGAGATTGTGCCTGAAATCAGTTGTTATTCCTTTGGATGCTCAAGCTCTCTCTCTCTCTCTCTCTCTCTCTCTCTCTCTCTCTCTCTCTCTCTCTCTCTCTCTCTCTCTCTCTCTCTCTCTCTCTCTCTCTCTCTCTCTCTCTCTCTCTCTCTCTCTCTCTCTCTCTCTCTCTCTCTCTCTCTCTCTCTCTCTCTCTCTCTCTCTCTCTCTCTCTCTCTCTCTCTCTCTCTCTCTCTCTCTCTCTCTCTCTCTCTCTCTCTCTGCCTGCTGGGAGTGTTTGGTGCATGCTGGGAATTGAAGGAATGCGTGTGTTGTGGCGAGTTAGATATTCACAACTTTCTTTTGGTTTTCTTCTGTGCATGATTAAGGTTATTATTTGATGAAGGTTATATTACCCTGATTTTGGCGGGGATGGCAGCCCGTATGGGGATGCTGTCCCTGTCACTTCGGCACGGCTTTAGGTGTGTTACTGAAGCTACTATCACAGTGGAGGAGTTTCTGGTCGCCGTAGGAGAGAAGGTAGGATATCACAAAAACAAGAAAAGCATTCAAATAAAATAATTTACCTTTGAAGAACTTCAGATGTTTTCAATGAGGAGACTCTCAGTTAGATAGCAAATGTTCAGTTTTTCCAAAAAGATTATTTGTGTAGGAGAAATCGCTCCGTTTTGTTCTTCACCTTTGGCTGAGAAAAAAACCTGAAAATTCAGTCATAACAACTCAAACTTTTTTCCAAATGAACTCCATAATATCGACAGAAACATGGCAAACGTTGTTTAGAATCAATCCTCAAGGTGTTTTTCACATATATGATAACTGCGGGTGAGGACTCAATTTACGATCTAGAGGAGGTAAATTAGTTTCTGGATCAGACTTTTGGGAAATCTGTCAAATTGGCAGATTATTTTGATGTTGATAAGTTTGTGAGGTCAGCTGTGATGTTACAGAAGACGGTGGGGTTAGACCAATTGAGTGAGAAGAAGCGGTTTCGCTTGAGGAAATGTATTACTGCTGTTGCAGCAGCAAAAGGTGGTGGGAAAAGTAGTCAGGTTAAGAGAAGATTAAAATAATGATGATGATCATGCTTCATAGGGTGTCTTTTTTCTCATTGGTTTCTCTGTGCTTTCTTCTGCCTTTCTTTTCTCTTTTCTACATGGAGGTACTAAGGGTAGGTTCTCTCAATATTAATGGGGGAAGGGACAGGAATAAGAGGGCTTGGGTATTAGAAGTGATAAAACAGAAAAGGCTTAATGTAGTTTTCCTACAGGAGACACATAGTGATGAGGAAAATGAGGTTGACTGGGGTATGTGGTGGGAGGGGCAGCATGTACTTAGTCATGGTACTAATTTCAGTTCTGGGGTGGCAATCTTGTTTTCCTCAGGTTTAGGGGTGACTGTGGTATCTACAACAGAGATTGTCAAGGGTCGGTTTAAAAAAAAATATATATGTTTATGCTCCTAATGAGGGTACAGAGCGTATTGCTATATTTGATAAAATAAAGGAAACCTTAAGACAGTGTTATCAAGAGGGGTGTATGGTTTTAGGGGGTGACTGGAACTGTACAGTGGATTTAACTGTTAACCTCACCTGCGGTCAGCCACTTGCCTGTCTGGCCTATTAACTGAGTTTGAGCTTTCTGATGTGTGGAGAGTAAGGAATGCAAAAGTTAGGCAGTACACATGGCTAAAAATTAATGAAGGTTGTGTCAGTGCAGCAAGGTTAGACAGGTTGTATGTATCTGAGCAATACTGTAGTAGGGTTGGAAAGTGTGCCATTACTCCTGTGGGTTTCTCTGATCATCACATTGTTACTGTTGATATTCACTTGTCCTGTCCACGAAGGTCATCACCTTACTGGTATTTTAATGTTAAATTGTTACATGATGTCATGTTTTGGTTTTTGTTGTTTTGGGAAAAATTGAGGTTTACAAAAGGGAATTTTGAGTCCTTCAGACAATGGTGGGAGGTTGGGAAGGCCCAAATACGAGTCTTTTGTCAACAGTATACTGCTCTGTCTCAAATTGAAGTTAAAGAGACTATCAAGGCCCTTGAACAGGACATCAAGTCTATTGAATTGAAGCTGCTCACTCAGAACGACCCTGGACTAGTCATGAACTTACAGGACAAGAGACATGAACTGAGGTCGTTTCTGCATGAAAGAGTGAAGGGTACCT
The DNA here is from genome assembly GCF_057628025.1 of Oncorhynchus mykiss. NCBI lineage: Eukaryota > Metazoa > Chordata > Actinopteri > Salmoniformes > Salmonidae > Oncorhynchus > Oncorhynchus mykiss. The sequence goes on from NC_143040.1 coordinate 64,416,068, forward strand.
TGATTAGGTCTCGTTTCGCTTCCCTCAAGGATATGGATGCTCCTAGCGCTTTAAAAAAAAAACCTAGGACAGTCGACATTTCAACGTAAACAGATGGTCTGCCTTCGTCTCCCTGATGGGAAGGTGACCACGGATGACATTGAAATGCGTCAACATGCCGTGGATTTCTACTCATCCCTTTATAAGGCGGAGGATTGTGACTCTCTGTGTACTGAACAGTTGTTACACGGTCTTCCTCAATTGGGACCTGAGCAGAGAGTCTCATTGGACTCTGACATTACACTGCAAGAGCTGTCCACACCAGTTATGCAGCTCTCAACAGGCCGAGCCCCTGGCATCGATGGTTTACCATCTGAGTTTTATAAGCACTTTTGGGGGTCTATTGGGGAGGATTTTTATGAAGTGGTGTGTGAATCTTTTCATGAGGGTTCTCCTCCTGTATCCTGTCAACGTGCGGTGCTTTCACTGTTGCCAAAAAAGGGGGATTTGGCTCTCATAAAAAATTGGAGACCTGTTGCTTTGCTGTGCGCTGAATACAAAATTGTTTCTAAATGTCTCTCAAACAGGTTGAAAGAGTATCTGGGATTGTTGATCCACAAGGACCAGTCCTACTGTGTACCTGATCGCTCTATTGTTGACAACTTGTTTCTGATAAGAGATGTTTTAGACATTTGTAAACTGTCTGATGTAAATGTGGGTTTACTTTCTTTGGATCAGGAGAAGGCTTTTGATCGTGTGGACCACCAGTACTTGTTTAAAACAATGAAAGCCTTTGGGTTTGGGGATGTTTTTTTTGTCTTGGATGAATTTACTGTATGCTGGGACCTCGTGTATGGTGAAGGTGGGGGGTGGTTTCAGTTGCCCCATCCCTGTCCAAAGGGGTATCAGGAAGGGATGCCCAATTTCAGGGCAGTTATATAGTCTGGCGATTGAACCAATGCTTTGTTTTTTAAGAGCGAAGCTTACTGGTTTCTCTGTGCCAGGTGTAATGAAGCGTCCCACGATAGCACTGTCTGCGTATGCAGATGACGTGATAGTTTTTATTACAGGGGGTGAGGATGTTCTCCCACTCCCACTTGTTCTCCCACTTAAAAAGATGAGAGAGGCCTGTAATTTTCATCATAGGTACACTTCAACTATGACAGACAAAATTAGATAAAAAAATTGTAGGATTTTCAATGAATTTATTTGCAAATTATGGTGGAAAATAAGTTTTTGGTCACCTACAAACAAGCAAGATTTCTGGCTCACACAGACCTGTAACTTCTTCTTTAAGAGGCTCCTCTGTCCTCCACTCGTTACCTGTATTAATGGCACCTGTTTGAACTTGTTATCAGTATAAAAGACACCTGTCCACAACCTCAAACAGTCACACTCCAAACTCCACTATGGCCAAGACCAAAGAGCTGTCAAAGGACACCAGAAACAAAATTGTAGACCTGCACCAGGCTGGGAAGACTGAATCTGCAATAGGTAAGCAGCTTGGTTTGAAGAAATCAACTGTGGGAGAAATTATTAGGAAATGGAAGACATACAAGACCACTGATAATCTCCCTCGATCTGGGGCTCCACGCAAGATCTCACCCCGTGGGGTCAAAATGATCACAAAAATACCAAAACCTCACGGGGGGACCTAGTGAATGACCTGCAGAGAGCTGGGACCAAAGTAACAAAGCCTACCATCAGTAACACACTACGCCGCCAGGGACTCATCCTGCAGTGCCAGACGTGTCCCCCTGCTTAAGCCAGTACATGTCCAGGCCCGTCTGAAGTTTGCTAGAGAGCATTTGGATGATCCAGAAGAAGATTGGGAGAATGTCATATGGTCAGATGAAACCAAAATATAACTTTTTGGTAAAAATTCAACTCGTCGTGTTTGGAGGACAAAGAATGCTGAGTTGCAGCCAAAGAACACCATACCTACTGTGAAGCATGGGGGTGGAAACATCATGCTTTGGGGCTGTTTTTCTACAAAGGGACCAGGACGACTGATTAGTGTAAAGGAAAGAATGAATGGGGCCATGTATCGTGAGATTTTGAGTGAAAACCTCCTTCCATCAGCAAGGGCATTGAAGATGAAACGTGGCTGGGTCTTTCAGCATGACAATGATCCCAAACACACCGCCCGGACAACGAAGGAGTGGCTTCGTAAGAAGCGTTTCGTGGTCCTGGAGTGGCCTAGCCAGTCTCCAGATCTCAACCCCATAGAAAATCTTTGGAGGGAGTTGAAAGTCCGTGTTGCCCAGCAACAGCCCCAAAACATCACTGCTCTAGAGGAGATCTGCATGGAGGAATGGGCCAAAATACCAGCAACAGTGTGTGGAAACCTTGTGAAGACTTACAGAAAACGTTTGACCTCTGTCATTGCCAACAAAGGGTATATAACAAAGTATTGAGATAAACTTTTGTTATTGACCAAATACTTATTTTCCACCATAATTTGCAAAAAATTCATTAAAAATCCCACAATGTGATTTTCTGGATTTTTTTCCCATTTTGTCTGTCTTAGTTGAAGCGTACCTATGATGAAAATTACAGTCTGTGGATGTGGTGGGAATGCTGGAGGGAATGTTGGCAGCGAGACTAAGGGTTGAGTTTGCCTATTATAAACTTGTCAACAATATTGATCTGTTTTTGAGTATATGGGGTATTCAGAGGCTGTTGTGTTTAGTTACTGTGGAGGAGGAATTGGATTTGTGTTTTTAATTGATGTGTAACTGTGGTTATGTATGAGTTCTGTATGAGTATTTATTGTGTGGTGGACCCCAGACCCAATAAAGATGATTTAAAACTCTCTCTCTCTCTCTCTCTCTGTATGATGTGTCTCTCATTCTTGTTGTCAATCACTACATATGCCACTCTCTTGTGCATAGAGTCACCCCTACGATGATATGCAGATACTCTATCATTTCAATCAGGTTTGGCCTTTTGGCATCCATCTATCTTTTCATCTTTACTAACAGATAGTGACAGGAACAAAGCAGCACCCTTGGGTTGCATTTTCAAAGCTAAATGGTGTCATCATGCTTGGAAAAGCAGGTACGCTTCAACACATGGGGATACATCGCCTCTTCCTTCCTGGTTGATTTAATCCCTCTCCCCACTTAATAAAAACGTAAGAAAGACCAGCAACTGTCAGTTCCCCGTTTGAAACCCCAGCAAGCCTTTGACAGATCAACATGAAAGGGGCCATCTTTTTCAAGTTGAAAGTTTTCAGAGAGCTGTCAGAATGATTAAATGCTGGCTTTTGGTTTCCGGGGGTTAAATCGGTGTAGCTTTTGTGGAAAATTGTATCATGTCATAACTGTTTTACATTAGAAACGCTTCTGCTTCGTGCTTCTTCTCAAATACGTTGAAATCCGGCATATGGTGAATTCACTCGTAAACATCTAGAACATTTCATATATTTCTTAAATGGCAGCATTTGCGTGACATTGACAATGCAAATTTGAGGCCCGTTCTTAGCCACAAAACAAGGAATACAGCAGTAAAATTGACCGTCACTGGCACATCATATTACACGATTGTTTGTTAAAGAGTTTTCCCCCTTCACGGTCAATGCACACCTGTGCACTGTGTACTGCTATAATCCTGGTGTGCCACCTACAAAACTCTACAGAAATGACCTGGCTAAGGATAATGAAGATTCTGTTTTCACAGGAATTGATGGCAAAGAAAGAGTTCCTATATCACCTGGTGCACTGTGATCCAACACGATAATGCTGTTATTACATGGTAGTTAAGAGAAAAGCAATGTATGGGGCAGGCGAAATACATGATCTGGCCAGGATATGTCCTCACACAGCAGAGACACTGTGGGTCATTTCTAAGGCTAGTCTATCCTCTGTCACTATTAACACTAGGATATATCACACTATATCAGGCCTACCACAGCTGTCTATGCTCCAATTGTTGCGGCTCTTCCTCATTGTGCCATTGAATGCTGGTTCCCTGTGGCTGTTGTCCAGAAGTGGAGATAAACCCATGGTCATTATTAATGAGGCTTGGAATGGCTTGTTAGTGTTTGTTGGGACGGATCAAAGGACTTGGTGCTGCTCACGGAGACATTTATATATCCCATTGAGGTAAACAATATTGTTTTCATGTCGTAGTGGTATTCTTCATTAGCGTTGCCATTTTGCGATCTGTGATATTTACAAACCCACGATGAGAACACTCTTGCATTGAAGTATGATACTGTGTTTGAAATGTGATTGGTATTCAAATTGACAAATAAAATGGTAATGAGTTAGTCTCAGCGTCTGTCGAGTGTTGAAAGAGTATTGGCGGCATATTGGGAGCAGACATATTGCGTTCTATATATAAAGAGGAACATTATTGCCTTATCCATGGTGCCTGCTGCAATAAATCAACATCCTGGAACTGTAGGTCTCTTCTCCCGCTGCGTGAGAGGCAGTGCTTCACGTCTTATACAGTCTCTACAGGCTCAGCGTGTATCATTTTTTCAAATACAGTTTGGGAACACTAATTTGCACTCAAGCATTAACATTTCGAATGCAGCCAGGAGAGACAGTTTAAATTCACTAACTAATAAGTTTGACAACCTTTCTCTTAGCTCAGTTCTGAAAAGGGAAACACTATCACTTTGTGCATATTGAAAAGCTTGATAAATAGCATAAATACTGGTGGTTGTTGTTACTGCATATATTCATGGTAATTCACCACAAAGCTATATTATACAAATCTGAAAGTCCCTTTTGGGTGTCTTTCAGTGCTGTTATGTCCCTTAGATCCTTAGGGCTCCCGAGTGGCGCAGGGGTTTAAGGCACTGCATTTCAGTGTTAGTGGTGTCACTACAGACACCCTGGTTCAATTCCAGGCTGTTTCACACCCAGATGTGATTGGGAGTCCCACAGGGCAGTGCACAATGAGGCCCAGCATCATCTGAGTTTGGCTGGTGTAGGCTGTCATTGTAAATAACAATTTGTTCTTGACTAGTAAAATATTTAATTTTTAGATCATAGGTTCAAGAACTTTTCCCTTTTCTCTAACCACCTTTCAAAGGTTAAATATTATATTATATATTTGACACTTTCCCTTCCATCATTACTAATTTTTGCGTCAGCAGACAGTGAGTCAGTCAGCCAATATTTCCTCTGGCACATTTTCAACAGTAATCATTTTTACTAAATTTCCAATGATCAGCAGGTGTTTAATTTCATGATCTGTGTAAAATAAAGTAAACATCAACGGTCTGCTCCAGAAGATGATTTCCAGAGATCCTACCAAAATATTGGAGACGACGAGCCAGGCTTAATCAATCTGGGTAGAGACATTTACTTGGAACTTACAACATTATACAATACCATAAGATCGGGCCAGATGCTATATGATAACTGAAGATGTTGGTTGATTGTGGATGGTCACACCAAGGATCACTTAGCTATCTGATTTTGAATTTTAGGACCCGTTCAGGCATGTATGAAAATGATTTGATGAAACATTGAATTTGGCCTTACTGCTATTAGCCCGTAGAAATGCAATCAATCACAGAGTCATACATGGAAAAATTTACATTTTTATGGTGTGACAAACACTGCTGTTGTTACGGATTCCCCCGGTACTGCTGCTCATTCTGTGCACCAGTTCCGGAGGTCTAAGTCACAGGCCTCTAGGCCGGTTTCATTACGAAGACCTGGTTCTATTCCCCTGATTAGTAATTGTATATATGTGTCCTCTGTTCAACATTGTCTTGTCGGTTATTGTTCCCATGTCCGTTGGTCTGGTCAGTACCTGTGCTTTGTTGTTTCGGCTTTCGTGCTGCGTGTATTGTGCACTCGCTATTAAGGGTCTCGTCCTGTGTATTGTTGTGCAATTGCTATTACGGGTCTCGTCTCATGTATTTATTAGAGGTTTAACCTCGCTCTTTTGTTTGGGTTTTGTTTTGGGCTTCATCCACATGCCTTTCATGGCATGTTTATTTTTGGGTGGAGTATTAAAACCCCTATTACGTATTCCTGCGCCTGTCTCCAATCAGTTATGTGGCGTGACAGCTGTAGTTCGTCTACGTTCCACTGCAGATGCGGAAGGCTGCCATTGGAGGATGTGGTGGATTGAGACACAGCCCATGCAAAGAAACAAATATCTCTATCTTAAACAGACAGATGTTTTCATTATGCTAATCCCAATCTCTGCTGGAGCGCAGACATCGTTTCCAAGGGGTTAATTGAAGAAAATTGCTATATAACGGAATGGATGAGACAATGGCTTGAAAGATAATCCATAGTAATCTATATTACTCAGCGCTTCTGTTTGTGTCATAGAAATTAAAGTGAGATTTCTAGACGCTATACTGCAGAGGCAAAAAGAACAGGCAGTATGCAACATCGTTATACTGATCGTATGGAATATCAAATAGATATAGTGACTACAGTATGTCTGTAAATCAAGACAACTGTATACAGTTATCATGAGGCTCTGAGACTGTGGTCGGGTAAAGTAGTGCTTCATTTGCTCTTGGGAAAGGCAAGGCTGGGGAGGGATGGATACTCTCTAGGATACTTCAATGGCTTTTCAAGAACATTCCCCCACAGAAGGAGAAAGTGAAGGGGAGGCAGGTTTTAAATTCATGGTGATTACAATGTCATCATACAATTCTGATTTAGTCAATGCGGGAGATATTTGTCCCCCAAAATGAAATTGTGGAGGGGACTGATTCTGTCTCTGCCGTCCTGCTTACCGTTCGTTCATTAGTCACGCGATATCTCAGACAGCACTGGCCAGATTTTGACAAAACTTGGGTGAATGATGCGTCGTGGCACAGAGATCCGGCATTTATATTTTAAATTACACTGATTGACCAGATGGTGGCGTTATAACAACAGATTGAAAATGCTAAATTTGAAAGGTCACGCGCATCCCCTCGTTTGACCTAAAGTCATGAAATTTGATACATACTGTAGGTCCTCACAAGGAAAATATTTACCTCAGGGATCCATGATGGATTTTCCGCCATTCAGAATTTGGTGGAAAAAAATTAAACGGTACTCTTCTGACACCGAATGACCGATCTGCACGAAACCTTGATCTGTGGAATCTATGGACAAATGTCTCTCAAAGCAATATTTTCCAGACTAGTACCTACAACAGTACCTACAACTGACTTGTTATTCTTTGGAGTCATTGATGCACAAGCATGATGGAGGCTTCGGTCACAATGTTCATCGTCGACTATAATGAATTCCAAGCTGGAGATGATTATTCCCAGCGAGCAGAAGGAAATTGGTGCCGTTATCGAAATGTACTCACTTTTTAAATAGATCAAACTACTCTCCCAACCAAATAGCCTACATTAGTAGACTCCCCCCCCCCCCCTTTTTTCAGCCAGGGAGACATAAAAGTGCATATGTATGATCATACTGTATATAATATAGATTTTATATATCATATATATATATATATATATATATATATATATATATATCATATTGCATGATATTACATCATATTGTATGATGTAACCATCATTCTGTATGTAATAAAAAATAAGTGAGAGGAGAATAGTAATTGTATGGAAGATACGCTTGGTAAACGGATACATGGTAAAACGACATGTATTAAAATACCCTCATGTGTACACACCTCTCCAAAGGCCTCACAAGCGGATTTGGGAACAGCCAGCATCGTTAGCTAGCAACAACAGCCTCTTCATATCTTGGTTCATGGCTGAATACCTCACTGAGTTTGGGAGCTGGCCCCTTGATACAAAAATGAGGGAAGACTTGCAGGAAAACTCTGGAATGATGAATAGCCATGCTCAGAGGGAGTTAACGAGGCACAAGGTAAGGGAGCTTGGGATTCTGGAGGACAGGAGTAATGTTGTGCATGGCCAGAGCAATAGGAGAAAACACTGTAGTTCATTCCGACATCTATCTAGCTGTGGCTGGCCAGTGAGACATCTAGAGAGATTTCCCTCCCCTCTGGTTCAGTCAGTTTCTCTTAGGAAGCAGTTCTATTTCAGGCTTGTGGCTGGTGCTTACATGGTCCCCTGGTCCATATGATCATATGACCTTCTTCGTCTTGGAATACGTCTCTTGTGGGATTATATCCATATCTTGGTAATTGTGTCACACTGTCCTCCTCTCCCAGTTGAATTCACAATGAAACCTATCCATGTTCTCTCCCCTGGTCTCTGAGCACAGCCCTCAACAAAGTTAATGAATGGTATTGTAAATATTCAAGGTCAGCAAATTTGGGCAGCAAACTGCCTCAGCTGTTTGGCCCAGGGTTGGCTGGGGGTCGTGGGAGGCGTGATGGGGTAACTGGAGCTCAGGGAAACCCCAAAGAGATGTGTCAACTAGAATGAGAGCTGATTTTGTGCTGGACAGCTAATGCTGGGTAAGTGTCGATGAATTGAAAGGGACAGCATGCAATACCATTTTATATAGACAGCTCACAAGATGCTTTTTAGAAGTACATCCCTAACCATGTTATTTTCCCCTCTCAGTTCTAGGCTTTGTCTTCCAAAATGGGAAAACATCTAACTAATCAGAATATAATGTGGGGAATATTGCTCTGGGCTGTAATGTTGGGCTTTCATTATCAATACAGGATGTTCAGAGCAGGGACTTCCTAAATTGGATTAATATGAATATTCAGCTAGCCAAATTACCAAAGCAAGCCTGTCAGGAACTACAGTCACCTTCAAAACAATTGACACCATTGATAAAGATGAGCAAAAAACAACTGTATAAAATAAATCATGAGATTTAAAAAAGTTTTGGACAATTATTTTGTCTTTTAAATTAATTGCTCAGAGAAAGAGACTTAGTTTAACAAGTAATACCTTTTTTTTAAAGATAGGTGTCAAATTGATTGGCACTCCTAAATATTATTGGAAATAATATCAAACAAAATGTTTTCTGCATTAACATTCTACCTTTTAAAGTTTAACTCAGCATAAGGAACTTCCAAGGCCTTCCATGACTTCCTGTTTCACTGGGTAAGACATGTAAAATCCATTCTCAACCATCACCATGGGGAAAGTCAAATAACTCATAAATGAAAAGAGACAAATGGTTGTTCACCTTCATAAATCAGGAAATGGGTACCAAAAATAGCTACAAAAATAAGTACACAACTTACCACTATTAGGGCAATAAGTTAGAAGCTTAAAACCACTGGAGCAGTGGTAAACTTGCCTGGTGTAGGACGCACATGCACCTTGTCCCTACGCACAGTGAGAAATATGGTTTGGAAGGGTCACAGAAAGAGTCACAGATCTTGGTCGCAATTTGGGGTCACCAAGTCTCCAAATCAACAATTAGACACTACCTCCATGTCAATAGGCCCTTTCGAAGGGTTGCAAGAGAAAAAGCCTTTATTGAGAGCAACCAACAAATGTGAACGCTTGGAGTTCGCTAAACGGCATTGGCACTTGGATTGGAACCGGGTGCTATGCTCAGATGAGACGAATAAAAGGTATTTGACCATGCAAACAGGGGTGTAGTGCTGCCAGAGCGCAGAGGCTTTGGCATGACTTTTTTCATTTTGAGCACACGGAGCTGGTAAAACTATTGCAGGAAAATTTGTTCTGATAATTTTGTGAGTATGATCTTGCCTCATCGCTACTCCCCAATGGGCTCAGGAGAGATGACGGTCAAGTCATGCATGACCCCTCAAACATGACAACCCTTGCTTAACCTGGAAGCCAGCTGCACCAATGTGTTGGAGGAAACACCGTACACCTGCCGACCGTGTCAGCGTGCATTGCGCCCGGCCCACCACAGGATTTGCTTGTGCGCAATGGGACAAGGACATCCATGCCGGCCAAACCCTCCCCTAACCCTTATCCCAAACCACCTCAATTTGGTTGAGGTCGGGGGATTGTGGAGGCCAGGTCATCTGATGCAGCACTCCATCACTCTCCTCCTTGGTCAAATAGCCCTCACACAGCCTGGAGGTGTGTTGGGTCATTGTCCTGTTGAAAAACAAATGATAGTCCCACTAAGCCCAAACCAGATGGGATGGTGTATCACTGCAGAATGCTGTGGTAGCCATGCTGGTTAAGTGTGCATTGAATTCTAAATAATTCACAGACAGTGTCACCAGCAAAGCACCCCCACCATAACACAGCCTTCTCCATGCATTATGGTGAGAAATACACATGTGAAGCTCATCCATTCACCATGTCTCACAAAGACACGGAGGTTGGAACAAAAAATCTTCAATTTGGAGACAAATTTCCACCGGTCTAATGTCCATTGCTCGTGCTTCTTGGCCCAAGCAAGTTTCTTCTTACTGGTGTCCTTTAGTAGTGATTTCTTTGCAGAAATTAAATTCATTACATTCACATAGTCGCCTCTGAACAGTTGATGTTGAGATGTGTCTGTTACTTGAACTCCATGAAGCATTTATTTGGGCTGCAATTTCTAAGGCTGTGTACTCTGCAGCAGAGGTAACTCTGTGTCTTCCATTCCTGTAGAGGTCCTCATGAGAGGCAGTTTCATCATACCACTTCATGTTTTTTGCGACTGCACTTAAAAAACATTCAAAGTTCTTGAAATGTTCTGTATTGATTGACCTTCATGTCTTAAAGTCATGATGGACTGTCGTTTCTCTTTGCTTATTTGAGCTGTTCTTGCCATAATATGGACTTGGTCTTTTACCAAATAGGGCTGTCTTCTGTATACCCCCCTACCTTGTCACAACACAACTGATTGGCTCAAATGCAGTACAGTTTTTGACAATTGCTTACACATCAATTCAGAAACTATGGGTCCTTTTCTCTAGACTCTACACACAAAACTCCAAAACACATGCAAAACGTCACACATTTCTTACAAAACCAAACACTTAATTCAAAACTATTTTAACTCTTCTCAAAATTGGATTATTGCATCAAAATTCTGCACACAAACCATCAAATGGTTAGCTCTTATACACGCCAACTACACACGGATGTGACAAATGTAAAACACTACTATCTTGTGGTTTTTGCATGTTCAGTGGAGTCCACATCATTTTGTCATAGCACTCACATGTACATGTACGTGCACAAACATATATAGTATGTATGTATATTAAGTATATATATTTACACTATAAACATAGATAAAATATTGTATTTTCATCCAGATTTCGGGATGAACAGTAACAGACAAAACAAATACAATAGAAGATAAACAAATAGGTTTGTTACTATAAATAAAAAAACAACTAGGGTGCATCCTGTCTCCTATTTGGGTCTGGCCACAGCACCTCATAAACATCATAAGCGATGTTCTCACTGGCTAAACAGCGGGGGAAGTAGCGTCTGGAGTGGCCTATCCAGCCCTGGCATGCCTCATCATCTCTGTCACCACAGGCCTCCTCCATCGCCTGGTGAAGGGGTATATGCGTTGGTCGGGTTGGTGATCGTATACCTTCCAACGCCACACTGAAAATAACTCTTCTATTGGGTTTAGAAACAGAGAATATGGTTGCAGGTTAAGCATCAAAATTTGTGGATGGTCAATGAACCAATTGCGGACCAGAGCAGCCGGGTGGAAATTTACATTGTCCCAGATGGCAACAAACCTGGACTGCTCTGGCCCATTCCTCTGGTCATTGGGAATGAGGATATTAGGCAGGGTGTCAAGGAAGGTGATAATGTGGGCAGTATTGTAAGGACCAAGAGTGGTATGATGATGAAGGACACCATTCTGACTAATGGCTGCACACATTGTGATGTTGCCACAACGTTGTCCATGGACATTGACGATGGCGCAGTGTCCTACAAGGTTTCTTCCCCTGCGTCTTGTTTTGGCTAGGTTAAAGCCGACCTCATCAACGTAGACAAAATCATGACGCTCTGCAGTAGCATCTAGTTCCATAACTCCAAGACAAAACATTATTGTATGACAGTATGAATAGACATACTGTACCAGCAGTCAATATGTAGCACAATACACTGGAATACAGTACCAATGACAGGATAGTATAGCTTACTTGTACAAATTCATAGCGCTGTTGTTTCACTCGGTCAGAATGTGCGTTGTTTGTGTGTCTTGTTTTGTATACTGTTTCATTTATTTATTAAAGCACTCACTCCCTGAACTTGCTTCCCAAACTCTCAGCGCACATCGTTACAGCTACTTTGAAGAATCTCAAATATAAAATATATTTTGATTTGTTTAACACTTTTTTGGTTACTACATGATTCTATATTTTGTTATTTCATAGTCTTTAATAAAAAATGTATTACAAAAAACACAAGGAAGGGGTATCAGTAATGTATTAGAACATGAAGGAAAAACAATACAGCATCAAGACCGTATCAAACATGTATCAGTCTTTCCACAACAGAGCCATCCTTATGTGTGAGGATGTGTGTGCATGATAGTTATAAAAAATATATGTCATAGTTTCCTTTTTCAGGATCAATCTTGTGAAACCGAACCTTCCAAGATCCCCCCCACAGTTCCCCAATAGCTGTCCCTCAATCATTCAAGACACCTCCCACAGTCCCTCCCAAAGAAACCCCCAATGCACCAACAACCAAGAGAATGAACTAAAGAGGAAAAAGGAAAAGACGGAAGAAAACAGCTAATGCAAAAAAACTGAAACTGAAATAGTCCATTTTAAACAAAGGACAACAAGGACAACTGAAATCATAACAGCAATGCCAACTGTATATGTTTGTGTGCATGTCTGGCACTATTACATGTATGTATGTGTGTGTTCTTGTATGTGTTTATTTGAATGAGAGTGTGTGTATATGTGTACAAACACCTGCACTGCATCAGCCTCAGGTAAACCGGCATTAGTTGTAAAAACACTGCCACTTAGTGTCATTCAAATGTACTTTTATTATGTTTTATTTTGACTTTTTTTCCCTTTATCTTTTGACTATCATTCTCTCTCTCACACAGCAACTCCACTCCCACTTGTCTCCAATTCCACATACCAACCCTCAGCTTCCCTCAGCCCATCCCAACCCTCAGCTTCCCTCAGCCCATACCAACCCTCAGCTTCCCTCAGCCCATACCAACCCTCAGCTTCCCTCAGCCCATCCCAACCCTCAGCTTCCCTCAGCCCATCCCAACCCTCAGCTTCCCTCAGTCCATCCCAACCCTCAGCTTCCCTCAGCCCATACCAACCCTCAGCTTCCCTCAGCCCATACCAACCCTCAGCTTCCCTCAGCCCATACCAACCCTCAGCATCCCTCAGCCCATACCAACCCTCAGCATCCCTCAGCTTCCCTCAGCCCATCCCAACCCTCAACTTCCCTCAACCCACCCCATCTCTCTGCTGGCCACCCACTTCGTGTTTCTACGCAACACATATCTTTCAACTATGCTATGATGTTTAACGTACAATTTCAGTCTATCTAATCGAATAGAATTTACAGATTGCATGTTGAAGATAAATACTTTTACTAAGAGTATTAGTATATTAGTAATTGACTGACCCGGTCTCTTCCAGATCTCCTAGCAATACTATTTCTAGGGTCAATTTTAGATCAATGCTATGCATTTTCAGCCATTCCTGAACCTGAGACCAGAAACAGGCTACCTGATGGCAATACCAAAATAAATGGTCTATTGATTCTGTATCCTCACAACAAAATCTGCAGAGTTTCGATGTTTTTATACCCCAAATATTCAACATTTTGTTGGTGGCAAGACAATAATTATATATAATAATTTTAGCTGAAAAGCACAAAGTCTTGAATCTTACCATGGAATCGGTACATAAAAAATATCTTCCCAACTATTTTGCAATCTGTATGGCACAGTTGTCAACATCCTGGTCCTCAAATGAAACTGGTATACTTTCCTATTTATGCTATTTTTATTCCTCCGACAGTTTTGATCCTTTATATTGGGCAGACAGACCAGTTCCCTACCTCCTCCCGCTGCCACCCGCCTCCTCCATTTTTGGGGCAATGCGGTTGTACTCTTGGATTGAGCAGACCTTCCTGTACAATTCTGATAACTCCATGAAGGACATAACTCTACCATTACAATTTACAATATCATTTAAGAACAAAATACCCTTTTCAAACGTCTTTCCCATAAATACAGGTATTTTATCAACCAGCACATTTGAGTTCAGCCATAATATTTGTTCTATCTTGTCAGGGGGATGAAATTGAAATTGTAGCCAGCTCTGCAATGCTTGTTTGAAACAGACAGATACTTTGAAAAAAGTATAATTTTCAATTAATCAAAAATGAGACATGCACAAAGGCAAAAAATGCAATTTTTAAACAATGTATGAGCTTTTCTTATTAATCTACTTGAGAACCATTTAGGGTTCAAATAAATCTTTTGAATGAGTGAAGCTTTTAGAGAGAGGTTTAGTGCTTTTATATTTAATAATCTCAACCCACCCAATTCATATTCACTATATAGATAGGCTCATTTTATTTTGTCTGGTTTAGCGTCCCAGATAAAGCAAAATATTTTCTCATATGATAAAAAAAAAAAAACGAATCATCAGGAGTAGGCAGCGCCATAAGTAAGTGAGTAAACTGAGATATGACTAAGGAGTTAATCAGGGCAATTTTCCCATAAATAGACAGGTATTTACCTCTCCATGGTTGTAGGATCTTGTCTAATTTTCAAAGTTTTCTATTGAAATTTATTGTGGAGAGCTTATTTATATATTTTGTGATATGAAAACTGAGTATGTCTACTTCACCATCAGTCCATTTTATAGGTAAGCTGCAGGGTAATGTAAAAGTTGTATTTTTTAAGGATCCGATTTGTAATATTGTACATTTCATAATTAGGTTTTAGTCCAGAGTACAGAAAAGTTTTCTTTAATGAGACATTGCAGGGATCTAGCTTGCGAACTTAACATAAAACTTGAGTCATCGCCATACATGGACACCTTTGTTTTTAAGCCTTGGATTTCTAATCATCTAATATTGATACTGGATCTGATTTTAATAGCATTGCGATGGCCATAACGAATAGATATGGTGACAGCGGACACCCTTGTTTAACTCCTCTTGACAATTCAAAACTCTCTGAGAAGTAGCCATTATTTAGCATTTTACACCTGGGGTTGCTATACATTATATTTTAAATATTTTTTTATAAGAAAATTACCGAAATTGAAAAAATCCAGGCATTTATAAATAAAATCCAGTCTTACTTGATCAAATGCCTTTTCAAAATCCGCTATAAATACCATTCCTGGCTTCTTATATGTTTCATGATCAAATCAAATGTATTTATATAGCCCTTCTTACATCAGCTGATATCTCAAAGTGCTGTACAGAAACCCAGCCTAAATCCCCAAACAGCAAGCAATGCAGGTGTAGAAGCACAGTGGCTAGGAAAAACTCCCTACAAAGGCCAAAACCTAGGAAGAAACCTAGAGAGGAATCAGGCTATGAGGGGTGGCCAGTCTTCTTCTGGATGTGCTGGGTGGAGATTATAACAGAACATGGCCAAGATGTTCAAATGTTTATAAATGACCAGCATGGTCAAATAATAATAATCACAGTAGTTGTGTCACGGTGAGTGAATGAGGACCCAAAAGCGAATTAACTTAACAGAGCTTCTTTAATAACCAAACATAGGTAGGTTCAGACAGACCGGCAGATTCCGACAGGACAGGACAAGGTTACAGCAAACATGACGATAGTCTGGTTCAGGCATGAAACACAACAAACAAGAATCCGACAAAGACAGGAGCAGAAACAGAGAGAGATATAGGGACCTAATCAGAGGGAAAAAGGGAACAGGTGGGAAACGGGGTGAATGGGTAGTTAGGAGGAGACAAGGAACAGCTGGGGGAAAGCGGGGGAGAAAAGGTAACCTAATACGACCAGCAGAGGGAGACAGGGTGAAAGGAAAGGACAGAAAGACACAACATGACAATACATGACAGTACCCCCCCACTCACCGAGCGCCTCCTGGCGCACTCGAGGAGGAAACCTGGCGGCAACGGAGGAAATCCTCGATCAGCGCACGGTCCAGCACGTCCCGAGAGGGAACCCAACTCCTCTCCTCAGGACCGTACCCCTCCCAATCTACGAGGTACTGGTGACCACGGCCCCGAGGACGCATGTCCAAAATCCTGCGGACCCTGTAGATGGGTGCGCCCTCGACAAGGATGGGGGGGGGGGGGGGAAGACGAGCGGGGGCGCGAAGAACGGGCTTGATACAGGAGACATGGAAGACCGGGTGGACGCGACGAAGGTATCGCGGAAGAAGAAGTCGAACTGCGACAGGATTAATGACCCGAGAAATACGGAACGGACCAATGAACCGCGGGGTCAACTTGCGAGAAGCCGTCTTAAGGGGAAGGTTCTGAGTGGAGAGCCAAACTCTCTGACCGCAACAATATCTAGGACTCTTAGTTCTACGCTTATTAGCAGCCCTCACAGTCTGCGTCCTATAACGGCAAAGTGCGGACCTGACCCTCTTCCAGGTGCGCTCGCAACGTTGGACAAAAGCCTGAGCGGAGGGGACGCTGGACTCGGCGAACTGAGATGAGAACAGCGGAGGCTGGTACCCGAGGCTACTCTGAAAAGGAGATAGCCCGGTCGCAGACGAAGGAAGCGAGTTGTGGGCGTATTCTGCCCAGGGGAGCTGTTCTGACCAAGACGCAGGGTTGCGAAAAGAAAGACTGCGTAAGATGCGACCAATAGTCTGATTGGCCCGTTCTGCTTGACCGTTAGACTGGGGGTGAAAGCCGGAAGAGAGACTGACGGAAGCCCCAATCAAACGGCAAAACTCCCTCCAAAATTGAGACGTGAATTGCGGACCTCTGTCCGAAACGACGTCTGACGGAAGGCCATGAATTCTGAAAACATTCTCGATGATGATTTGTGCCGTCTCTTTAGCAGAAGGAAGCTTAGCAAGGGGAATGAAATGAGCCGCCTTAGAGAACCTATCGACAACCGTAAGAATAACAGTCTTCCCCGCTGACGAAGGCAGTCCGGTGACAAAATCTAAGGCGATGTGAGACCACGGTCGAGAGGGAATGGGAAGCGGCCTGAGACGGCCGGCAGGAGGAGAGTTACCGGACTTAGTCTGCGCGCAGACCGAACAAGCAGCCACGAAACGACGCGTGTCATGCTCCCGGGTGGGCCACCAAAAACGCTGGCGAATGGAAGCAAGCGTACCCCGAACGCCAGGGTGGCCGGCTAACTTGGCAGAGTGAGCCCACTGAAGAACGGCCAGACGAGTAGGAACGGGAACGAAAAGAAGGTTCCTAGGACAAGCGCGCGGCGACGGAGTGTGAGTGAGCGCTTGCTTTACCTGCCTCTCAATTCCCCAGACAGTCAACCCGACAACACGCCCCTCAGGGAGAATCCCCTCGGGGTCAGTGGAGGCTACTGAAGAACTGAAGAGACGAGATAAAGCATCAGGCTTGGTGTTCTTAGAGCCCGGACGATAAGAAATCACGAACTCGAAACGAGCGAAAAACAGCGCCCAACGCGCCTGACGCGCATTAAGTCGTTTGGCAGAACGGATGTACTCAAGGTTCCTATGGTCAGTCCAAACGACAAAAGGAACGGTCGCGCCCTCCAACCACTGTCGCCATTCGCCTAGGGCTAACCGGATGGCGAGCAGTTCGCGGTTTCCCACATCATAGTTACGTTCCGACGGCGACAGGCGATGAGAAAAATACGCGCATGGGTGGACCTTGTCGTCAGAGAGGGAGCGCTGAGAAAGAATGGCTCCCACGCCCACCTCTGACGCGTCAACCTCGACAACGAACTGTCTAGAGACGTCAGGTGTAACAAGGATAGGAGCGGATGTAAAACGATTCTTGAGGAGATCAAAAGCTCCCTGGGCGGAAACGGACCACTTAAAGCACGTCTTGACAGAAGTAAGGGCTGTGAGAGGAGCTGCCACCTGACCGAAATTACGGATGAAACGACGATAGAAGTTCGCGAAGCCGAGAAAGCGCTGCAGCTCGATGCGTGACTTAGGGGCGGGCCAATCAATGACAGCTTGGACCTTAGCGGGATCCATCTTAATGCCTTCAGCGGAAATAACAGAACCGAGAAATGTGACGGAGGAGGCATGAAAAGTGCACTTCTCAGCCTTCACAAAAAGACAATTCTCTAAAAGGCGCTGGAGGACACGTCGAACGTGCTGAACATGAATCTGGAGTGACGGTGAAAAAATCAGGATATCGTCAAGGTAAACGAAAACAAAGATGTTCAGCATGTCTCTCAGGACATCATTGACTAATGCCTGAAAGACAGCTGGAGCGTTAGCGAGGCCGAAAGGAAGAACCCGGTATTCAAAGTGCCCTAACGGAGTATTAAACGCCGTCTTCCACTCGTCCCCCTCCCTGATGCGCACGAGATGGTAAGCGTTACGAAGGTCCAACTTAGTGAAAAACCTGGCTCCCTGCAGGATCTCGAAGGCTGAAGACATAAGAGGAAGCGGATAACGATTCTTCACTGTTATGTCATTCAGCCCTCGATAATCTATGCAGGGGCGCAGAGACCCGTCCTTCTTCTTGACAAAAAAAACCCCCGCTCCGGCGGGAGAGGAGGAGGGGACTATGGTACCGGCGTCAAGAGCTACAGACAAATAATCCTCGAGAGCCTTACGTTCGGGAGCCGACAGAGAGTATAGTCTACCCCGGGGGGGAGTGGTTCCCGGAAGGAGATCAATACTACAATCATACGACCGGTGTGGAGGAAGAGAGGTGGCCCTGGACCGACTGAACACCGTGCGCAGATCGTGATATTCCTCCGGCACCCCTGTCAAATCACCAGGCTCCTCCTGTGAAGAAGAGACAGAGGAAACAGGAGGGATAGCAGACATTAAACATTTCACATGACAAGAGACGTTCCAGGAGAGGATAGAATTACTAGACCAATTAATGGAAGGATTATGACAAACTAGCCAGGGATGGCCCAAAACAACAGGTGTAAAAGGTGAACGAAAAATTAAAAAAGAAATGGTTTCGCTATGATTACCAGAAACAGTGAGGGTTAAAGGTAGCGTCTCACGCTGAATCCTGGGGAGAGGACTACCATCCAGGGCGAACAAGGCCGTGGACTCCCTTAACTGTCTGAGAGGAATGTCATGTTCCCGAGCCCAGGTCTCGTCCATAAAACAGCCCTCCGCCCCAGAGTCTATTAAGGCACTGCAGGAAGCTGACGAACCGGTCCAGCGTAGATGGACCGACAAGGTAGTGCAGGATCTTGAAGGAGAGACAGGAGTAGTAGCGCTCACCAGTAGCCCTCCGCTTACTGATGAGCTCTGGCTTTTACTGGACATGAAGTGACAAAATGACCAGCAGAACCGCAATAGAGACAGAGGCGGTTGGTGATTCTCCGTTCCCTCTCCTTAGTCGAGATGCGGATACCTCCCAACTGCATAGGCTCAGCTCCCGAGCCGGCAGAGGAAGATGGTAGTGATGCGGAGAGGGGGGCAACGGAGAGCGCGAGCTCCTTTCCACGAGCTCGGTGACGAAGATCAACCCGTCGCTCAATGCGAATAGCGAGTTCAATCAAGGAATCCACGCTGGAAGGAACCTCCCGGGAGAGAATCTCATCCTTTACCTCTGCGCGGAGACCCTCCAGAAGACGAGCGAGCAAGGCCGGCTCGTTCCAGCCACTGGAGGCAGCAAGAGTGCGAAACTCAATAGAGTAGTCAGTTATGGATCGATTGCCTTGACATAGGGAAGACAGGGCCCTGGAAGCCTCCTCCCCAAAAACAGATCGATCAAAAACCCGTATCATCTCCTCCTTAAAGTCCTGATACTGGTTAGTACACTCAGCCCTTGCCTCCCAGATTGCCGTGCCCCACTCACGAGCCCGTCCAGTAAGGAGAGATATGACGTAGGCGACACGAGCAGTGCTCCTGGCGTAAGTGTTGGGCTGGAGAGAAAACACAATATCACACTGGGTGAGGAACGAGCGGCATTCAGTGGGCTCCCCAGAGTAACACGGCGGGTTATTGATTCTGGGCTCCGGAGATTCGAAAGCCCTGGAAGTGGCCGGTGGATCGAGGCGGAGATGGTGAACCTGTTCTGTGAGGTTGGAGACTTGGGTGGCCAGGGTCTCAACGGCATGTCGAGCAGCAGACAATTCCTGCTCGTGTCTGCCTAGCATCGCTCCCTGGATCTCGACGGCTGAGTGGAGAGGATCCGAAGTCGCTGGGTCCATTCTTGGTCGGATTCTTCTGTCACGGTGAGTGAATGAGGACCCAAAAGCGAATTAACTTAACAGAGCTTCTTTAATAACCAAACATAGGTAGGTTCAGACAGACCGGCAGATTCCGACAGGACAGGACAAGGTTACAGCAAACATGACGATAGTCTGGTTCAGGCATGAAACACAACAAACAAGAATCCGACAAAGACAGGAGCAGAAACAGAGAGAGATATAGGGACCTAATCAGAGGGAAAAAGGGAACAGGTGGGAAACGGGGTGAATGGGTAGTTAGGAGGAGACAAGGAACAGCTGGGGGAAAGCGGGGGAGAAAAGGTAACCTAATACGACCAGCAGAGGGAGACAGGGTGAAAGGAAAGGACAGAAAGACACAACATGACAATACATGACAAGTTGTCGAGGGTGCAACAGGTCAGCACCTCAGGAGTAAATGTCAGTTGGCTTTTCATAGCCGGTCATTGAGAGTATCTCTACCACTCCTGCTGTCTCTAGAGAGTTGAAAACAGCAGGTCTGGGACAGGTAGCACGTCCTACCAGGACAGGTAGCACGTCCTACGCCTCTACCAGTATGCCATCAAGTCCTTGGGTTTTTCCAGACTGAAAGGATTTAATTGCATCAAAAAGTTCCTCTGTAATTTGGCCTTCGCACTGGTCTTTCTGTACATTTGTTAATTTTCAATTTTTTTATATAATTTGGAAAGGATTCCTTACCATAATCTTCATTCAGTGGGAGAGGATGAGATGGAAAAGAGAACATCTGTCTAAAATAATTAGCTTCCTCTTTTAAAATATCATTCAGAGAATCATAGATGACTCCATCTACAGTAATGAGTTTCTGCAAATCATTTTTGTTAGCGTTCCTATATTGGAGATTCAGGAAGAATTTTGTGCATTTTTCTCCATATTCCATCCAGTTTGCTTTATTTTTGTAATAAATTACATTAGATTGTTCTTGAATAAGTTCCTCAAGTTCTTTTTGTTTTTCCTCTTATTTTGTATCTCTGTAGTATCGTTTTTATTGCTATTTACCTGTACTATTAGTTCATGGATTTCCCTTGTTAGTCTTATTTCTTTAGCCAGAAACCGCTTTTTTATAATTGATGAATATTGAATTGAATGACCCCTGAAGGTACATTTAAAGGTATCCCAAACAACAAGGGGATTTGCTGAACCTATATTATACTGGAAAAATTCAGTTATAAATTATTTTGTCTTAGTTAAAAATAAGTTGTCTTCCAGTAAACTTTGATTAAATTTCCAATATCCCCGTTTTTTCATAGTCTTGATGTCTTCACTATTCTACAATGTATAAATAGTAAAAATGAAGAAAAACCCGTGTACTAAAACTTTTGACCGGTAGTGTATTCATATTTACATTAGGCTATAGCCTACAAATAGCTATACCACGTAGTCGTAGGCCTGCAAATTATTGTTGTTTGTTCCTGAATTGGCTGAATTGCAGAGCTATCCTTCAGCTATCCTTTCAGAATCACAAAGTTAAAATGATCCCTTGCCTACGCCTAATAGTCCTACTTATTACTTATTATTATTATTACAAATAGAAATTCCTCACTTCTCACAATGTTGCTCGTTTAGTAAAGTTAGACCAAAGCTGAATCAATGTCTGACGAGATCACATAATGATTCATTAGGCAATTTAGATAACGGAACTAAATATAACACCATAGCATAGTAGGCGTAGCAAATTACACCATGACATTGGGTCTAATAATTTACACATCATTTAAACAGTTAAAATTAATTACGTTTTAAAGTGGCATGAACAGAACCAATCATGATATTTTCATCCAATTTCAAACAAATTACTTTATAATAGTAGTCTTCCTGTGCATGTTCATCCACTCCAAAGTAATTAAACTATCCAAACTGCATGTAGGCCTTTACTCGTGCCAGTTGATGAATAGAAATAGACATCTGTTACAAAACACTACAAATTCTACCTAATGACGTTCAGCGATTGCCATTGATTAGGTATACATTCATAAATTCATAAATACGTCTTGCTGACAAATGTATCTTTTGTTTTAGCCTGAAATGTCAGGACACCTGAATTCGGGCTGAAATTGTCTCGTGGGAAAAAAACAGGATGGTCACCCTAACATACATGGTCAATTTACTAGATTAGGCTACAATGTGTATTACAATGCACTTCAAATAGGCCTGCTGGTAGCCAGTAGCGGTAAAAAAAATTGGTGGGTAAACTCTGATTGCTGATCACGGTGAAAAAAGCAACACTCCCTAAGGCTGGGTAAACAGCATTTACTTGTGTTTAACCTGCTGTAGTCCTAGACCGATGCCAGTAGCCTACCCTCTAAGCCGAGGTCATTTTACACACATGAACACACGCAGAACAGGTAGCCTACATTCCATATTACACGAGTTGAATCAAAACATGTTTACACCCTAGTTCATGAGTTCTCCATAATTCATGAATTAATGCTTTGAGCTTTCACAGATCGTGTGACATAAAACACTACCTTTGTTTCCTTACCTTTTATGACACTGTTATTTGTCATTATTTAACAATTGAATTAGAACATAGAACTTGAACCCTGTACGAATCATCGTAAAGTGCACTGTAAGTGTAACTATGCCTAAGTAACATTTCATTCTGTTTCACTGTGAAAACAGTTGTCATGGACAAACAAATACAAAATGATGTAGGAGTAGGCCATTGCAAAGTCTAATGCTTCTAACCAAAAGAGTCAACTATAGGCCTACTGTCATTAATGTATACTTGTTGGATGGATTGGGTGCGCGTTGGTGTCTAGCTGTAGACTAGTTGTCTAGTGATATTTGTCGATGATCATCAGCTGATCAAGGAAAGAAAACAAATATTGCTAGAAGATTATAAAGCTAAATAAATGGTTCTACTACTTCTGGCCATGGACGGCACGGAGAACATCATTACCCGCAAGCAAGTGAAAAAGCAAACAATGATAAATAAATGGATAAATTGAATGTTTTGGAATAAAAGCAATTTTTTTGTTATCAAGGACGCATAGCAAATAAATAGAAAAAGGAGGAAGTACAAATGAAAATCGATGAGTAAAGGATCTCAGCCGAGGCCCGAAATTCAGCCTTACTGGGTGGACAGCGCTGTCACATAAAAATAAATGGTTTAAACCATGAAAGAGAGGTGTTTGCTTCATTTGGAGCTTTTATTTTCCTATTTACCACTGTAAAACATATTTACTACTGCATTTGAAACAAATAGAAGAATAGTTCAATTAGCATATGCAGAAAAAAACTTCATACTGTACCAACTGTAAAATCTTGTGGTGGATCTTTGATGTTATGGGGCTGTTTTGCTTCCACTGGTTATGGGGCCCTTATAAAGGTCAACGGCATCATTGACTTTACCCAGTACTGGGACATTTTAGCCTAAAACCTGGTTGCCAGAGGCTGAAACATGGCCGCAAGAGGATCTTCCAGCAAGACAATGAACCAAAGCACACATCAAAATCCACAAAGAAATGGTTAAGGGGATAGTTCACCCAAATTACATATTGGTTTCGTTACCCTGTAAGCAGTTGATGGACAATTCAAGCTTCTACTTGTAAAAATTCACCTTTCCAGAAACAAGTCTCTCACTGTTGCCGTTTGCTATAGACCACCCTCTGCCCCCAGCTGTGCCCTGGACACCATATGTGAATTGATTGCCCCCCATCTATCTTCTGAGCTTGTGCTGCAAGGTGACCTAAACTGGGACATGCTTAACACCCCTGCCATCCTACAATCTATGCTTGATGCCCTCAATCTCACACAAATTATCAATGAACCTACCAGGTACAACCCCAAATCCGTAAACACGGGCACTCTCATAGATATCACCCTAACTAACTCGGACCCCCAAATACACCTCTGCTGTTTTCAACCAAGATCTCAGCGATCACTGCCTCATCACTGTTAAACACTCCCTAAAACACTTCAGTGAACAGGCCTTTATAATCGACCTGGCTGAGGTATCCTGGAATGACATTGAACTCATTGAACTCACCCATTAGTAGAGGATGCCTGGTTATTCTTTAAAAGTGCCTTCCTCACCATCTTAAATAAGCATGCTCTGTTCAAAAAATTTAGAACCAGGAAATAGATATAGCCCTTGGTTCACTACAGACCTGTCTGCCCTTGACCAGCACAAAAACATCCTCTGGCGTTCTGCATTAGCATCGAATAGCCCCCGTGATATGCAACTTTTCAGGCAAGTTAGGAACCAAAATACAATGGCAGTAAGGAAAGCAAAGGCTAGCTTTTTCAAACAGAAATTTGCATCCTGTAGTACAAACTCAAAAAAGTTCTGGGACACTGTGAAGTCCATGGAGAATAAGAGCACCTCCTCTCAGCTGCCCACTGCACTGAGGCTAGGAAACACTGTCACCACTGTTAAATCCACGATAATTGAGAATGTCAATAAGCATTTCTTTACGGCTGGCAATGCTTTCCATCTGGCTACACCTACCCCGGTCAACTGCCCAGCACTCTCCACAGCAACCCGCTCCCACCATTTCTTCTTCACCCAAATCCAGATAGCTGATGTTCTGAAAGAGCTGCAAAATCTGGACCCCTACAAATCAGCCGGGATAGACTATCTGGACCCTTTGTTTCTAAAATGATCTGCCGAAATTGTTGCAACCCCTATTACTAGCCTGTTCAACCTCTCTTTCGTATCGTCTGGGATTCCCAAAGATTGGAAAGCTGCCGCAGTCATCCCCCTCTTCAAAGGGAGAGACTCTAGACTCAAACTGCTACGGACCTATATCTATCCAACCCTGCCTTTCTAAGGTCTTCGAAGGCCAAGTTAACAAACAGATTTCCGACCATTTCGAATCCCACCGTACCTTCTCCGCAATGCAATCTGGTTTCAGAGCCGGTCATGGGTGCACCTCAGCCACGCTCAAGGTCCTAAACGATATCATAACTGCCATCGATAAGACACATTACTGTGCAGCCGTATTCATCGACCTGGCCAAGGCTTTCGACTTTGTCAATCACCAGATTCTTATCGGCAGACTCAACAGCCTTGGTTTCTCAAATGACTGCCTCGCCTGGTTCACCAACTACTTCTCTGAGAGAGTTCAGTGTGTCAAATCGGAGGCCCTGTTGTCCGGACCTCTGGCAGACTCTAAGGGGGTGCCACAGGGTTCAATTCTCGGGCCAACTCTCTTCTCTGTATACATCAATGATGTCGCTCTTGCTGCTGGTGATTCTCTGATTCACCTCTACGCAGACGACACCATTCTGTATACTTCTGGCCCTTCTTTGGACACTGTGTTAACTAACCTCCAGATGAGCTTCAATGCCATACAACTCTCCTTCTGTGGCTTCCAACTGCTCTTAAATGCAAGTAAAACTAAATGCATGCTCTTCAACTGATCGATGCCCACACCTGCCCGCCCACCCAGCATCACTACTCTGGACGGTTCTGACTTAGAATATGTGGACAACTACAAATACCTAGGTTTCTGGTTAGACTGTAAACTCTCCTTCCAGACTCACACTAAGCATCTCCAATCCAAAATTAAGAATCGGCTTCCTTTTTCGCAACAAAGCATCCTTCACTCATGCTGCCAAACATACCCTCGTAAAACTGACCATTCTTCCGATCCTCGACTTCGGCGATGTAATTTACAAAATAGCCCCCAACACTCTACTCAACAACTTGGATGGAGTCTATCACAGTGCCATCCATTTTGTCACCAAAGCCCCATACACTACCCACCATTGCGACCTGTACGCTCTTGTTGGCTGGCCCTCACTTCATACTCGTCGCCAAACCCACTGGCTTCAGGTCATCTATAAGTCTCTGATAGGTAAGGCCCCGCCTTATCCCAGCTCACTGGTCACCATAGCAGCACCCACCCGTAGCACTCGCTCCAGCAGGTATATCTCTCTAGTCACCCCCAGCCAATTCCAGCCAATTCCTCCTTTGGCTGCCTTTCCTTCCAGTTCTCTGCTGCCAATGACTGGAATGAATTGCAAAAATCACTGAAGCTGGAGACTCTTACCCCCCTAACTAGCCTTAAGCACCAGCTGTCTGAGCAGCTCACAGAACACTGCACCTGTATATAGCCCATCTGTAAATAGCCCATCCAACTACCTCATCCTCATACTGTATTTATTTATCTTGCTCCTTTGCACCCCTGTATCTCTACTTGCACATTCATCTTCTGCACATCAATCACTCTAGTGTCTAATTGGTATATTGTAATTACTTCACCACCATGGCCTATTCATTGCCTTACCTCCCTTTTCTTACCTCATTTGCACACACTGTATATAGATTTTCTTCAACTGAATTATTGACTGTATGTTTTGTTCATTCCATGTGTAACTTTGTGTTGTTGTATGTGTCGAACTGCTTTGCTTTATTCTTGGCCAGGTAGCAGTTGTAAATGAGAACTTGTTCTCAACTTGCCTACCTGGCTAAATAAAGGTGAAAAAAAATACAAAAAATAAAAACAAGGTATGACATCAATCTATGCTTTGATTTAGTTTCCCTTGTGTTTACATAAGTATTCACGCCTGAGTCAGAATCGTCGTTGTCAGTGATTACAGTCTTTCTGGCTAAGTCTCTAAGAGCTTTGCACACCTGGATCCTACAATATTTGTACATTATTATTTAAACAATTCTTCAAGCTCTGTCAAGTTGGTTGTTGATCAATGGTAGACAGCCATTTTCAAGTCTTGCCATTAGATTTTCAAGACAATTTAAGTCAACTTGGCCACTCAGGAACATTCAATGTTGTTTTGGAAGGCAACTCCAGTGTAGAGTTTATGTGGAAAGTATTCAGACCCCTTCCCCTTTTCCACATGTTGTTACGTTACAGCCTTATTCTAAAATGGATTTAAAAAAAATTCCCCTCATCAATCTACACACATCCTGCACACCCACCTGTTCACTGCGTTCCTCTGAAACTGACCTCCTCACCCTCCCTCTCACCAGCCTCCACTCCATGGGAGACGGGGCTTTTAGCAGTGCAGCTTTCCAACTCTGGAACTCCCTCCCTCTCCATGTCAGAACCTCACAATCCATACAGATATTCTAGTCCACACTAAAGACACACCTCTTCACACAGGTTTACCCGGATTCTCTGTAGTCTTAGCTTTAAGCTCTGTCTAGTTCACTTCCTGGTTAGTCTGTCACCATGTTTAGTTTTAGTCATGGTCAATCTGTCATCATGTTTAGTGTACTTTTATACAGTGAGTGTACAAAACATTAGGAATACCTTCCTAATATTGAGTTGCACCCTCTTTTGCCCTGAGATCATCCTCAATTCGTCGGGGCATGGACTCTATAAGGTGTCGAAAGCGTTCCACAGGGATCCTGACCCATGTTGACTCTAATGCTTGTGGGGTACAGAGATGAGGTAGTCATTCAAAAATCATGGTAAACACTACTATTGCACACAGAGTGATTCCATGCATCTTATGTGACTTGTTAAGCAAATTATTGCTGATGAACTTATTTAGGCTTATTTAGGCTTGCCATAATAAAGGGGTTGAATACTCACAGCTTTGAAATTTAATTTCTAAAAATTCTAAAAACATAATTACACTTTGACATTATGGGGTATTGTGTGGTATTGTGAGTAGGTCAGTGACACAAAATCTCAATGTAATCAGTTTTAAATTCAGGCTGTAATACAACAAAATGTGGAAAAAAGTAAAGGGGTGATACTTTCTGAAGTCACTGTATAGCTGGATATACACAACCAATGGCTTGGGGTGTAAACTCTTCTCGAAATCAGACTGAATCAGTCTGAACCTCTGACATCTAATTTAGTAGTGTAATGTCCCTTTAAGCCTTGAGAAGCTTGTCTATCCCAGGGTATGTTATGGTGCTGACGTAGCTCTGATACATGCTCCAGTTGTCTGTGTAATAGGGGGGTCACCCTGCAACCAACCACAGCCTATTGTTGGGATGCCTCACCTGTGGCATTCAGCTTGTAGGAACTGTACTACAATGAGAGACAATGTGAAGAACTGACGATGAGAGAACACGCACACACACACACACATCTTCTATTAAGATTGTACATTCTAGGTATGATGGGCCCCACTGAGAGTTGATGGCTGCAGAGAATACTGCCCACTTTCTGCGGTATTCCTTTTCATCAGCAGCCAATACATGTGCATGAAAAATATGGCACATATGGAACATACATAACAGCTTTTGACAGGAGTTTGACGATGCCTAAACAACAGAGGAGTGGATTTACTGTTTTCAGGATCGAAGTGCCTTCATCACCTTGTCCAGGTCTACTTTTCCGGTGTAGGATCTTAATTTGATCACTTTTTTGTTGCTGAGAATTGTCCTGCACCACAGGAAATACAGATGAATTTATGTAAATCACAAAGCTTAATGAAAATTCATACTAACACACACTAATATTAACAGCATTGCACTTTTCATGTAGCCTACATGTAGATAGCTAATAGCCTTACCACTGGTCAAACAACACAATGAACTAAATGTTCAAATCCTGTTGCTGCAGGATACTTTTGATGTGACAATATAGGTTCATGTGTAATCTATTCTACACATTTTGTCATGAGGCTATGAGAAAACGTTGCAGTTTTAAAGCAAATTTCCTGCAATTCTACACGTTTTGCCACGGGTCAGAAAGAAATTTGTGCTGTTCTCAAGCAACTTTTCTGCAATTGTACACATTTTCCAATCATATGCTATCTGGGTGGGACCCGACCTCCAGGTATAAATACACAGGGGATGATGGGGAAGATGGGCGACACCTGGAGGGGGGTGGAGACAATCACAAGGACAGGTGAAACAGATCAGGGTGTGACAGTGGGCCCCGGGGCACAATTCCTGCGTGCCCGTTCAGTAACCTGGTCCTGGATGTGGATAGAGATTATTTTCTGTCTGGCCCTGGATGGGGATCAACATTTGTTTCTATCAAAGGATCATTCAGAAACGTTCTCACATTTTCCTCTGTCGTGTCTTTGGCATCATTAAAACTGAAGACTTATTTATCAAATAACTCTCTGTAATTATTACTACACGATTAAACTGATTAATCATGTAACTGTAATTAACTAGGAAGTCGGGGCACCAAGGAAAATATTCAGATTACAAAGTTATAATTTTCCTAATATAACTTTCAGATATCTTAATATCTGATCAATTAGTCTTCGAATTAATGAATTATTATTTACCTCACGTTAGTCTCATTCCAAATGTCGTAAATTGTTGGTTATCTGCACGAACCCAGTCTTTACTATGAGTCATCCATACATCAATCGTCTTAAAATAATTTATTTACTAACTAAGTACTTCACAGAAATGCATCACACAAACAAACAAAATAGATATGTTTACAAAGAAATTATAGGGGGATGTGCCTTAGTGGGCTAAACCGGTATGGCGGCTTGTTAGACAGAGTGATAATTATAACAATTGAAATGCTAATCCTTTGCACTCACTCATTCGGAAACACTTGCAATCAATATATACATTTACGTTCAGTGTATCGCCGGGATGTTGAGAAGTTCGTTTCTGTTGGAGAGTCTGTCTGCCCTCTCTCTCTGTCGTGGTTAGAATGGATAGTTCAAAGTGACATTCATTCATGTTGTTATAGAATAGATGTTTTGCCGGTTGTCAGTCTTCGCGTTCAATGATACCGAATTCCTAGCTGCAGACTAGTAATTAATATCAAAGACTTCTTCCTATTCTGTCGGTATCGATAGTCTAAGAGTTTAACCACGTGGTATGGTTAAAAGATTCAGCCATCTACTCAAACCTTAGGTTTGAGAGGAGACCATAAACCTTGGCCCTCTCGTTATCAAGGTAAGCTGGTCTCCTCTCAAACCTTGGCCCTCTCGTTATCGAGGTAAGCTCGTCTGCAACCTTTAGCCATCTCGTAATTGAGGGAAGCTCGGTCTACTAATAGAAAACCCGGGAGGGGGTTTTATTCGGAAGAGCAGAAAAGGGCCTGTCCCATGATGCCCGACCATAACTGTGCTCATGGGCGGTCCTCTGATTTAGTTAAACTCCGAAGGGAGTTTAACTCTATGAAAACTCACTCTCTCTCTATACTGTGGCCATGAGGAGATAATCTCCTCCAGGAATGTACGACCTCTCTGACCACAGCAGCCTGGTTGTAGGAGACAGAGAGAGGGGGATGGTGCTCGCTGTACCCAAAGAGGGCAACGTCATGACACCTCCTTGATGTACTGCTGCTCTGGGAGAAAGAGGAGAAATAGAGACATAAAGTTTAACTGTCAAAACTCTGGCAATACTGCCACTTCATTACAGGGCCAAGTTAGTAATGAGGTCTGCGAGACATTTTTAATCAAATACCCAAAGAGAGAAAACTGCAAAAGTTATCCAAGCAATATAAATAAACCAACACAAAAGTCCTTTTTCCTGTGCCAACTGTCACAACATTTATTCAGCAAAGTTGTAATTTGAAGTGATGTCACTGTCACAGCGAGGACAGATAAACCCAGTCTAGTTGTAATCGTTGGAATGATAATGATTACTGAACACCCACAGGGCTCCCTTCACTCATTTATGGAGTGAAATCCCGATTTGACCACGTAGACCCATCAGCATTTGGCCCCTCTATCACAACACATTGGCAGAGAATCTTGGAATTCACCTGCTGCCTTCCTGACTTAATTTATTATAATCATGTCTAGGCCGACGGGACTGCAGGAATCGTAGTAGCTGTGTCCAGAAGCCCTCCTGGCTCTTCTGACTATGAGCGACAGGCAAACACATGCAGAGTGACAATTTGTAATTATATTTTCATTGTGCTTTTTTTTCTAAGTTCGTTGGCACATTGCATTGAATTGGTGGTATATACAGACGCATGATCTGAGAATTTTCCTGCACAGGAGAAAATGCAAATTTGAAACTTGTATTTGAAGTTTAAAAAGGTTTGACATTTCCATTTTGACATTTCCCCAATGAAAAATGTATTAACCCCTACAAAACATTTCATTAATTATAATTCACATAATAACTATAATTTCCTGTTGGATGATTTTCCTGCTGTAGCAAACTGGCTCATAGATCCTACATCTGTATCAGGACTTTCCTTCATCTGCCACAGGGGAAGCAGAAAGGGATTTGTCAGGAAGCAGGAAGTGAGCCACATAGCTCTATCATTTAATATAGCGGTGCCTGGTGTTGACTCTCAGGCAGCCTTGATGCCGGTCAGACGGAGAGGAGTTAGTGAGAGTCCAGACAGCGGGTGTTGGATCCCTCCGTGTTTCCTTTGCTGTCTGTCTGTCTTGGTTTATTTCATGAAAATGTCCAGGTCCAGGTGGAGAGAGGATTTGGTTTACAATTGGGAGGAACATGATGCAATTGTCCAACTCTGCTGGCTGCTGTGTCTCTCTTTGCAGTGATGTATTCTGGGTACCCAACATTCACCTAAACCCCAGACAGAGGACAGCCCTGCTTGGTTATTGCATGTTTTTCTCTGACACTAAGGCCAGCCAAGAGTTGTGGCACAATCTTAAAATGCCCATGTCACAGAGGGAGTATAATAGTGTGCCACAGAATTTTTTGCTGACCTTACAATATCATGAAAGAAAACGAGATTGGTTGTTATTGGTGATTTATTCTAGTGAACATGTGCTGTAAAAGGGCAAGAGGTTCTTGTGAACCTTGTCCTTGCCATAAATGGGGGCTTTGCTCATACATTCTTTAAATAAAGCCCATTTTACAAGCCCTCTCGGGCTCAATTTAAAAGTACTGTTTTAAAAGCTATGTCATGAATGTTGAGGTAACTACAACACAGAACAAAGGAAATTCTTCAAGGACTTTATGAACCACTGAGGTAATAATTTGTGGATCAGTCGATTCGTTTAACATACAGTGTGGATCTTAGTGCTGCTAGCTAAGACAGTAACTGAAGAGCTGATTCAGACTTGGGTATGCTGCCACATGGCTAGTTAACAAAGCGTGCAGAATTTGCTTGCTAAAAATACAAAGCTTTGTAATTTCAAAATGCACAAAACAACACGGAAACACAGTTACACTCTGTCACTGTATCTCAACACAAATTACCCTACTCAGGTTGTGATTCAAACAGAAATATTTTTATGATGGAATGGCTTTGCGTCAATATCCAATTAAAATGTCTGCAAGATTTCAATCATTAAATGCACTTGGATGCAATTTATAGCAACATGGTAGTTTCTGTATGTAGACCATAATGTTGTTGACACCTCAGATACCGTGTAACTGACCTGGAAAAAATGTACAGCTTTAAAAGCACAAAGTACTATTATCAGATTGGAGTCATGATGATGTAAGTCAGACAGAAGGTGTGTCATTACATGACTGGGGAATTCAAGACTTCAGTTGTCCATGATGCTGGTACTCAGCTCCAGAGTTGCTAATGCCAAGTTGCTCCCGTGTGACAGGCCTGACAGGCTCGATGCCTCTCAGTAATAAGGTCTTCAGGAGTCAATCACTGGAAGAATAATCTCCCCCTAATCAATACACTGAGACCAGGTCTGCCATTAATCACTGTTACCTCTCATACCCCATATTGGTCCGCCGTCAGCCTTGCAGCACACAGGCACACCACACTGAGTACTAAAAACAGGCAGTGGTGGAACATTTTTTAAATTATCTCAATGACTGAAGTAAAAGTGAAAGTCACCCAGTGAAATTCTACTTACAGTGCATTCGGTGTGCACTTACAGTGCACTTACAGTGTACACCCCATGCCATTGGTTGTGTAGATCCAGCTATACAGTGACTTCAGAAAGTATTCAGACCTTTTTCCACATTTTGTTACGTTTCAGCCTTATTTTAAATATGCCTAATTATACACTACTGGTCAAAAGTTTTAGAACACCTACTCATTCAAGGGTTTTTCTTTATTTTTACTATGCTCTACATTGTATCAAAATATATCAAAACTATGAAATAACACATATGGAATCATATAGTAACCAAAAAAGTGTTAAACAAATCAAAATATATTTTATATATATTTTATTTGGAGATTCTTCAAATAGCCACCCTTTGCCTTGATGACAGCTTTGCACACTCTCCGCATTCTCTCAACCAGCTTCACCTGGAATGCTTTTCCAACAGTCTTGATGGAGTTCATATATATGCTGAGCACTTGTTGACTGCTTTTCATTCACTCCACATTCCGACTCATCCCAAAACATCTCAATTTGGTTGAGGTCGGGGGATTGTGGAGGCCAGGTTATCTGATGCAGCACTCCATCACTCTTCGTCTTGGTAAAATAGCCCTTACACAGCCTGTAGGTGTGTTGGGTCATTGTCCTGTTGAAAAAGAAAGTATAGTCCCACTAAGCCCAAACCCGATGGGATGGTGTATCGCTGCAGAATGCTGTGGTAGCCATGCTGATTAAGTGTGGCTTGAATTATAAATAAATCACATACAGTGTCATGAGCAAAGCACCCCCACTCCATCACACATCCTCCTCCATGCTTTACTGTGGGAAAAACACATGTGGAGATCATCTGTTCACCCACACCATGTCTCACAAAGACACAGCGGTTGGAACCAGAAATCTCAAATTTGGACTCCAGAACAATGGACAAATTTCCACCGGTCTAATGTCCATTTCTCGTGTTTCTTGGCCCAGCAAGTCTCTTCTTATTATTGGTATCCTTTTAGTTTCTTTGCAGCAATTCGACCATGCAATTTCTAAAACTGGTAACCCTCATTAACTTATCATCTACAGCAGAGGTAACTCTGGGTCTTCCTTTCCTGTGGTGGTCCACATGAGAGCCAGTTACATCATAGCGCATGATGTTTTTTGCGACTGCATTTTCAATATTCTTGAAAGTTTCCTGATTGACTGATATTCATGTCTTGAAGTAATGTTCGACTGTGGTTTCTCTTTGCTTTTTTGAGCTGTTCTTGCCATAATATGGACTTGGTCTTTTACCAAATAGGGCTATCTTCTGTATACTCCCCGATACCTTATCACAACACAGCTGATTGGCTCAAACATATTAAGGAAAGAAATTCCACAAATGCACTTTTAAGGAGGCACACCTGTTAATTGAAACGTATTCCAGGTGACTACCTCATGAAGCTGTTTGAACGAATGCCAAGAGTGTGCAAAGCTGTCATCAAGGCAAAGGGTGGCTATTTGAAGAATCTCCAATATAAAACTATATATTTGATTTGTTTAACAGTTTTTTGGTTACGACATGATTCAATATGTGTTATTTCATAGTTTTGTTAATCTTCACTATTATTCTACAATGTAGAAAATAGTCAAAATAAAGAAAAACCCTTGAATGAATAAGTGTTCTAAAGCTTTTGTATATATTTTTCTCATCAATCTACTCACAATACCCCATAATGACAAAGCAAAAACTGTTTTCTTAGAAATGTTTGCAAATGTATTAAGTATAAAACAGAAATACCTTATTTACGTAAGTACTCAGACCCTTTGCTATGAGACTCGAAATTGAGCTCAGGTGCATCCTGTTTCCATTGATCATCCTTGAGATGTCTCTACAGCTTGATTGGTGTCCATCTGTGGTAAATTCAACTGATTGGACATGATTTGGAAAGGCACACACCTGTCAAAGCAAAAACCTAGCTTTGAGGTTGAAGGAATTGTCCGTAGAGCGCTGAGGCAGGATTGTTTCGAGGCACAGATCTAGGGAAGGGTACCAAAAATGTCTGCAGCATTGAAGATCCCCAAGAACACAGTGGCCTTCATCATTCTTAAATGGAGGAAGTTTGTAACCACCAAGACTCTTCCTAGAGCTGGCCACCCGGGAAAACTGAGCAATCAGGGAAAAGGGCCTTGGTCAGGGAGGTGACGAAGAATCCAAAGGTCACTCTGACAGAGCTCCGGAGTTCATCTGTGGAGAAGGACAACCATCTCTGCAGCGCTCCACCAATCAGGCTTTTATGGTAGAGTGGCCAGGAAGAAGCCACTCCTCAGCTAGGGTTGTTACGGTGACCCTATTACCGCCACACCGGCTGTCATGACGGCTGTCAAATTCCACATGACAGTTTATTCACGGTAATTAGGCTTCTCCAAGCTCTGATGCTGCTGATGGTCATTAGTAGTCTAACAAACGTAATAACTGCCTGGTACTCAGCACTCTATTGTCCCTCTAATCACTCTGACATCAATGCTAATGTAATTGAAAATCTAATCCAACACTTCATGAAAGCCCATATGCTCATGTTACGCAACATTTCTATAGGCTATGCAATTGCTTGAGAAAACATAGTTTTAATGGCTCCTTTTAAAAAGAGGAGGATTCCATCAGCTTTATATAGGCTAGGCCTACAATTGTTTTATTAATCAACTTTACTTGGCTCCCCTGCCTGTTCGGGCGGTGCTCGGCGGTCGTTGTCACCGTCCTACTAGCCGCCACCGATCCCTTTTTCGTTTGTCTGTTTGTTTTGTCTTATTAGTTTCACCTGTGTTTCTGTTGTTTGGTTTAATGAGCTCCCCTATATTTAGTAGGTAGACCCGCCTTTGTTTTGTGCGGGATTGTCTTTATGTTACGTGTTTGCATTTTAGGTACTGGTGGATTTTCTTTTCTTAAACTTGACACCCGGTGTTTTTGGGTTGTCTCGTTGTATGTCCCGCGCCCTGCATTTGTTGGGCTTATTATTTTATGTGCCTTAGTAAAAGCACTTAACCCCAGTGGAACTCTCTCTGCGTCTGATTCCTGCACCCACCTAGTCCCGCGTGACAGGTCCATGATGGTCCATGGTCCATTCTAAATCAAAACAAAATTCACACATATATTATTTAGTATATGTAAACGCAACATTAAATTAAGAATAGTTTGATGGGTAACAATATTAGCCTATAACTTGTGAATGATACCCAGCTTGTGCATTAATAAGGCAAGTGGCTAAATAAACATATTAATCCACTTTCTAACCGGTGTAGAGCCTAATTGACATACATAGGCTGTGCGTGAGTTTCAAGTTTGGGGAATATAATTTTCACCATAAAAATTCACCTCTATAATAATGCATTACATGCATAAAACAGTGTTTTCCCACTAATTGATTGCGTTTTGGAACATTCATTCTTATAGCCTCCTGCCGTGTGTGCATTTGAGCGCTAATAATGTGAAAAAAATCCTAAGCGTTTATCAACATTTTAAGTTAAACAATCAGCCTCATTGCTTTTAAAAGTTTTTTTGAAGCGAGTGGTTGTATTGATTTGCGATCTATCGTAAAACACAACTGTCCAAGAGAATGTTTGGAATATTTATTTATTACACAGAAGAACAAGTTGACCAATATAATAGGTCAACTTTTAGTGCTTTTGCTGTTCATCAGGCCTACTCATTTTGTTGGCTAACGAAAAGTAGGCTAAATGTGGACAGTTCTAACATCTTCAATATGCGCCTTCTTCTTAGCTGAAATGTCTTGTAGAAGTACCTGATCATGTGATGGGCATTGGCTACATCTGAGAGAGCCATGTGAGTGAGCGGTGCTTCGGAACACAGCAGCCGGAAGAAGTGAATTATAATTAGCCTATTATATTCAGCCCAAGGGCACAACGGACACTTTGACCACAAAATGCATGGATTTTTCAGGGGGCATAAACTGGGAAATTCAAGGCCTGGTGAGATTATTATTAAGTGCTTGTCAAATTGTGAATGAGAGACTGATGAAGTGTGCGCAACTTGCAACTTTTTTCAAATCATCATTAGAGTACCATCATGCAGCCTTAGGATGTATTAAAAATCAAAACGTAGCCCAACATTTGTATCACAACAAAAGTTGCATTAATAACTCTAAATGAAGCCTATATGCCCAGTTTCTTTGTTAACCCGCGAAACACAGAATAGCTGCATGTGCTCACTTCCTTTCAATATCCTTTCTATTTTGTTAAGCTATGCTCATACTATACTTTTTAAAATAATAATGCCACAGAATTCTAAGCAAATATTGTTTGCTAAATGAACTAGTGTAGCCCACAGCCATATGGCATAACCAGATCAGGACCTAACATAAAGGACAACTCGGGGCATGCTATTCTGTTCTTCTGAAATAGACTACATTTTCTTCAGACCTGTCTAAAATAAATAATGGATGTATTGTGATGGAGTAGGCTATATTAAATGGATTCATTAGACTTTTTCAAATGTAGATGTTCCAAAGGTCTGCATCAGTGGCTTGTAGGCTGTGTGTGGAAGCCAGGACATGCCAAAACTGTTTATGCTAATTAACGGTCAATTACTCTGAGACTGGCAGTTATTTGCTTGACAATCACTGGCTGACAAATTTCATGACCACCACAGCCCTAATGACAGCTCACTTGGAGTTTGCCAAAGGCACCTAAAAGACCCCCAAACCATAAGAAACAAGATTCTCTGGTCTCTCATGAAAACAAGATTAAACTCTTTGGCCTGAATGCCAAGCGTCACATCTGGAGAAAACCTGGCACCATCCCTAAGGTAAATCATGGTGGTGGCAGCATCATGCTGTGGGGAGGTTTATCAGTGGCAGGGACTGGGAGACGGGGCAGAATCAAGGGAAAGATGAATGGAGCAAAGTACAGAGAGATTCTCGATGAAAACCCGCTCAGGACCTCAGACTGAGGCAAAGGTTCACCTTCCAACAGGACAATGACCCTAAGCACATATTCAAGACAATGCAGGAGTGGCTTCAGGGCAAGTCTCTGAATGTCCTTGAGTGGCCCAGCCAGACACCAGACTTGAACCCTATCCAACATCTCTGGAGAGAACTGAAAATAGCAGTGCAGCGAAGCTCCCCATCGAACCTGACAGAGCATGAGAGGATCTGCAGAGAAGAATGGGAGAAACTCCCCAAATACATGTATGCCATGTTTGTAGCGTCATACCCAAGAAGACTTGGGTAGACAATATCCCTGATCTTACCTGTTTCAATATGCAGAGACAATATCCCTGATCTTACCTGTTTCAATGTGCAGAGGCAATATCCCTGATCTGACCTGTTTCATTGCGCAGAGGCAATATCCCTGATCTTACCTGTTTCAATACGCAGAGGCAATATCCCTGATCTTACCTGTTTCAATACGCAGAGGCAATATCCCTGATCTTACCTGTTTCAATGCGCAGAGGTAACATACCTGATCTTACCTGTTTCAATGCGCAGAGGTAATATCCCTGATCTTACCTGTTTCAATGCGCAGAGGTAATATACCTGATCTTACCTGTTTCAATGCGCAGAGGTAATATCCCTGATCTTACCTGTGCACATAGCGATCTCGTTTTTAGGTAGGTTATACATAATATATCTCTCACACACCAATTCACCCTTAATCAAACAAAAGGTTCTCGATTTGGGTTTATGATTAATCTCCCCCACCCATTTTTGTTCATATTGCATCAACAGTTGTTTTTTATATCTATGTCTCCCTTAATCGGGTTTTCATACATTTGTTCACGTCATACTGTTGATAAAGGTCAGACATTTCAGTTGCCCAGGCTTCCCCTATGGATAGACCCCATTGAAACACTTTACTAGCTATTCCGGCAGTTGGCATATCCAACTATATATCTATTCCAAAGTCTCACCATACACGCCTTCCATCTCACCTCACATGGTTCCCAGCCCATGTCCCCTGTTAGTGCAAGTAAAGATGTACACTTGTGGACACCTAAAAAGTAAAGTACTGCTCTGTTATGAACATTATCGTTTTTAAAACACCCCACACTCCTGAATAGTTCAGAACAGGACACAGGCATGTCTGATACAGTTTGGAATACATGACATAACCAAGATCTTTGAGTGGTTTGGTTTTTCCTATAAGAGAGCTCTACTTGCTGAGTCGGCAAGGGCAGATGTTGCGTAAAGAAAGGTCATATGTTACTAAATGAAAAGACCCAAATATTTAGAAATGCTAGTAAACTCTAGAATGTCTTCACCAAAACAAAACTGAAAAACACTTCTCTTAGTAGCTGGTTTTCTAAAATGCATTATGTGTTTTTGTCTGGTTAATCATGAGTCTCCATCTTTTACCCCAATTGACTGCACATAATAACATGTTCTGCAGGTCTTGTTTAGTTTCTGCCATCAAAATAATATCAACATATAAAAGGATACTTAGCATTTCATCATATCTTACTCCAATATTAAGTGTTTAAATTAATTTTGCCAAAACATTTATAAACAAAGTCGGTGATAAGGCATCTCCTTGTTTTACACCCGAGGGTGTGGGAAACCATTCTGTACGATATTCATTAACACGCACACAAGAAATTGGTACTTTGTAAAGAGACTGGATTGCTTGAAAAAAATTCCCATCAGCCCCTGTCTTTAACAAATTATAAGCTAAAAGATCCCTATTTACAACATCAAAAGCTTTCTGGAAATCAATGAAACATGCAAAAGTAGGCTTCTCGTCATGTAATCTATTTCTGATTATTGTACAGACCGATAAGATATTGTAATGAATACTCAGGGAGAAAAAGGTGTAGATTCACACGCAGAGCACGGCAGGTGTTTATTTTGCCTTCGCAGAAGGGAGGAAACATGGTCACAGGCAGGCAATGGGCATACACAGGTAGGCAAATGGGCAGGTGAATCAAAACTAGGAAGCTAGAGCCAGGAACAGGCTTAGTAGAGTCAAAACTAACAATACCTCACAAAGACACAAACAGAATGAACTGAACTGAATAAGGAGCTGATGAGACCAGGTGAGTAACTAACACAGATGTCAATCAATCAAATAAATTAACAAAAATGACAGACAGGGTGTGTTCAAGAACACAAAGAGACTTAGCTACGTTCAAGAACAGAATGAAACAAAACACAAGGTTGACTAAGAAAATAAATACAGAACCTTACAGATATGATCTATACAGGCTCTGGATTTACAAAAACCATTTAGTTCTTCCAACATAATGTTTTGATCCTCCAAAAATGTAATTGGATGAATATTATTTATAAATCGTACTTAATAAACTTATGCCTCTATAGTTCAGTGGCACTCTTGGCCATTTTGTAAAGATTTGGGAATGGTATTCACTATATACTTATACCAACTGGATGGCAGTATACTGTACTCAAAACACATTTGGAGCAAATTATATAATCAATTAATTTAGGGGATTTTAAAACCTCATTAGGCAATTCATCAACACCAAACGCTTTCCCATTTTTTGCAGTGTCAATCACCTTAACTTCTGCCACAGACAGCTCCTCGTTGAAGTACTGGTTACATATATAAGAGGGTTCTAACATTGTATTTTCCAGTTTCGTTCTCAGGGAACATACGTCTTTATAAAATTCTTCCTCAAAGTATGCCACATTTTTGTTACCTGAGAACAAACGAGCAAACCCCTTCTCCCACTTCTTAAGTACCTGTGTAATATCAGAGTTCAGCCCCCCCTGCTCTTCCATAGCTTCCATTGGAATTTTCTTATGTCGTTTTGGTCTTATCTTGTTTATTTGTCTCCAAAACGGTTGGGGATTTCTTGTCTGTATCTCCTCAAGGTGTATTAACTGCCCTCTCTGATATCTCTGTTTAAATAGGCACAGTCTTTTATCAAACATGCTGTTTTTTCTAAAATTCCTTCCTACACTGTTCTCTTGTATTCCTATCTTTACACTTTAAAAATAAGTACTCAACCTTGCGCATTGCTGACCATAGATCCCTTAACTCATCATTCCAATAAGGTTTGTTCAGCTTGTAAACTTTCCTGGACTTCGGGTATATTCCCTATTCACATTTTTCCCCATTTCAGAATATATAATATCACAAAATATTTCCTATCTCACATCTAAATCAAATGTTGTTTCTTGGCATCTTTCCAGAGTTTCGATGATTTCCATAATTTCAAAACATAGAAAGTCATTTGGCATATTGCTTTCCATACATCTAGGCCTATGCGGGGTATGTATCTTTGCCACGTGTGATGCACAGCAATACCTGGTTGAGAAAGTTTGTGGCCAACAGAAAATATCATAAATAAAAAGAGAATGATCAGGAAGTCTACTTTTTACACGTATCCCCACTCCCCCAGAGTCCCTGTGGACTTTCACGAGTGTTTATCAATAGTTTCTTGCCGACGCAAATGCGTTTCATATATTGAGATAATGTCTGGGTTGAAGGATTAATATTCATAATTTATTGTTCAATGTGGTCCATCGGTTAACATTCCAATGTACTATTGAAATCAAATCTCGTAAAGGTTGGGAAGCCCCTCAGTATGTAGTAGGTCTGTCCAACCCATGTCCTTGTCCGCGTGGTCCTTCTGGTTGATCTCGTTTCATGACCCGTCTGCTTCCGGTGACAAAAAAAGTCCTTTCTTCCGGGTATTTCTCTCAGCAGCGTCTTGAAGTTCAGTTCTATAAGGCGATCAGTGTGGGACTTGGCTGATTGAAGGAAGACTGTTATAATAAGGATGGTCTCGCAGCTTTTGTTATTCCGTAAGAGAGCCACTTTGTCCTCCATAGACCGACACTCCACCTTCACAACCCCAGGACCTTTACCTCTCAACTGCAATCACCTCTGTTTTGCAGCCTAGGCCTACCAATATCAACTGTTTCACTTTGGAGATTAGGTCCTCGTTTTCATCATCTGACAGTCCTGCCATTATGATAGACATGTCTGGGTCGAACTTTATTGTTTTGGCAGAGCCTATTCTCCCAGATTCTCCCGGGACTCCAGACGTCCAACTTCAAGAGCTATATGGTCTTGTAGCTGCTTGTTATTATTCTCCAGTTGAGTCAGGAAAGCTGTATGATTATCCTGAATGGCTTTCTCCAAAGATGTATGTAAGCTGTCAACTTTACTATTCATTCCTTTTTCAATACTCAGCTTCAGTTCATCCATCTTTTTTTCAATTTTTGTACCTTGGCTCCTTATCTAAATCATAAGATTAGCCATGTTATTGGCACTTTCTTTCTTTGATAAATTCGTCTCCATGCCTTTCTCACCACTGCGTAGATTTCTACAGGAGTCCATATGTTTTAGCGATGAAGTGTTTCTGTTATTGCTGTTCAAGGTAATATTACAGCTAAATGTAACATTATAGCTAGGCTAGCCAGATTACTCGCCAAACGATCCCTGACAAGGCCATTTTGAGCCTGTAATCGAACCCAAAAATGCTGAGGCTCCAGATACTCAACTTGTCTGAAGAAGGCCAGTTTTATTGCTTCATTAATCAGAACAACAGTTTTCAGCTGTGCTAAGATAATTGCAAAAGGGTTTTCTAATGATCAATTAGCCCTTTAAAATTATTGGATTAGCTAACACAATGTGCCATTGGAACACAGGAGTGATGGTTGCTGATAATGGGCCTCTGTACACCTATGTAGATGTTCCATAAAAAATCAGATGTTTCCAGCTACAATAGTCATTTGCAACATTAACAATGTCTACACTGTATTTCTGGTCAATTTGATGTTATTTTAATGGGCAGAAAATGTGCTTTTCTTTAAAAAACAAGGACATTTCTAAGTTACCCCAAACTTTTGAACGGCAGTGTACACAATATAATCAGCAGGATAAAAAGCAGAGAACACTAAACAAGATGGCAGACTAAACAAGGAGAACAGTAAACATCAAAATCAAATACAATTGTATTTGTCACATACACGTGTTTAGCGTTATTGCGGGTGTAGCGAAATGCTTGTGTTTCTAGCTCCAACAGTGCACTAATATCTAATAAGTAATATCTAACGATACACACAATCTAAAAGAATGGAACTAAGAATATTTGGATGAGCGATGTCAGAGCGGCATAGACTAAGATACAGTAGAATAGGATAGAATACAGTATATACATATGACATAAGTAATGCAAAATATGTCAACATTATTAAAGTGGCCAGTGATTTCAAGTCTATGTATATAGGACAGCAGCCACTAATGTGCTAGTGATGGCTATTTGACAGTCTGATGGCCTTGATGACCTTTTCAGTCTCTCGGTCCCAGCTTTGATGCACCTGTACTGACCTCACCTTCTGGATGATAGTGTGGTGAACAGGCCGTGGCTTAGGTGGTTGTTGTCTTTGATGATCTTTTTGGCCTTCCTGTGACATCGGGTGCTGTAGGTGTCCTGGAGGGCAGGTAGCTTGACCCCAGTGATGCGTTGGGCAGACCTCACCACCCTCTGGAGAGCTCTGCGGTTGCGGGCGGTGCAGTTGCCGTACCAGGCGGTGATACTGCCTGACAGGATGCTTTCAATTGTGCATCTGTAAACGTTTGTGAGGGTTTTAGGTGCCAAGCTACATTTCTTCAGCCTCCTGAGGTTGAAGAGGCGCTGTTGCACCTTCTTCACCACACTGTCTGTGTGTGGTCCATTTCAGTTTGTCAGTGATGTGTACGCTGAGGAACTTAAAGCTTTCCACATTCCCCACTGCTGTCCCATCTGTGGGTATGGGGGTTGTGCTCCCTCTGCTGTTTCCTGAAGTCCACAATCAGCTCTTTAGTTTTGTCGACATTGATAATCAGGCCTACTACTGTTGTGTTGTCTGCAAACTTGATGATTGAGTTGGAGGCGTGCGTGGCCATGCAGTCATGGGTGAACAAGGAGTACAGGAGGGGGCTGAGCACGCATCCTCGTTGGGACCGAGTTTTGAGGATCAGCGAAGTGTAGGTGTCGTTTCCTACCTTCACCACCTGGGGACGGCCCATCAGGAAGTCCAGGACCCAGTTGCACAGGGTGGGGTTCAGACCCAGGGCCTCAAGCTTAATGCTGAGCTTGGAGGGTACTACGGTGTTGAATACTGAGCTACAGTCAATGAACAGCATTATTACATGCTGTAGGTATTCCTCTTGTCCAGATGGGACAGGGCAGTGTGCAGTTCGATAGCAATTGTGTCATCTGTGGATCTGTTGGGGCAGTAAGTAAATTGAAGTGGGTCTAGGGTGTCAGGTAAGGTAGAGGTGATATGATCCTTGACTAGTACGTCCTTTAGTTCAGTTACTTTTCTGGGGTACAGGAACAATGGTGGACATCTTGAATCATGTAGGGACAACAGACTGGGATAGGGAGAGAGTGAATATGTCCGTAAACACTCCAGCCAGCTGGTCTACGCATGCTCTGAGGATGTGGCTAGGGATGCCGTCTTGGTTGGCAGCCTTGCGAGGTTTAACATGCCTAAATGTCTTACTCCTGTCGGCCACGGAGAAGGAGAGCCCATAGTCCTTTTTAGCGGGCCGCGCAGGTGGCACTTTATTATCCTCAAAGCGGGCAAAGAAGGAGTGTAGCTTGTCTGGAAGCAAGACGTTGGTGTCCGCGATGTGGCTGGTTTTACCTTTGTAGTCCTTGATTGTCTGTAGACCCTGCCACATACGTCTCGTGTCTGAGCCATTGAAATGTGACTCCACTTTGTCTCTATACTGATGTTTTGCCTGTTTGATTGCCTTACTGCGGGAATAACTGCACTGTTTGTATATGGCCATATTCCCAGTCACCTTGCCATGGTTAAATGCGATGGTTTGCGCTTTCAGTTTTGAGCGAATGCTGCCATCTATCCACGGTTTCTGGTTAGGGTAGGTTTAATAGTCACAGTGGGTACAACATCTCCAATGCACTTCCTAAAAACTCAGTCACCTTGTTAGTGTATTCATCTATGTTGTTCTCGAAGGCTACCCGGAACATATCCCAGTCCGTCTGATCAAAACTTGGATTCTGATTTGTCTGA
This sequence comes from Oncorhynchus mykiss, assembly GCF_057628025.1. NCBI lineage: Eukaryota > Metazoa > Chordata > Actinopteri > Salmoniformes > Salmonidae > Oncorhynchus > Oncorhynchus mykiss. The sequence continues at coordinate 64,460,798 of NC_143040.1, forward strand.
CCAGTGTTGAATAGTCCTTAGCACGGGTACTTCCTGTTTGATTTTCGCCTATAGGAAGGGGGGGGGGGGGCTGTCAAAATGGAGTCCTGGTCAGATTTGCAGAAGGGAGAGCGGGAGAGGGCCTTGTAGGCATCCCGGAAGTTGGAGTAGCATTGGTCAAGTGTTTTAACAGCACGAGTACTGCAGTCAGTGTGTTGATAGAACTTCGGTAATGGTTTCCTTAAATTTGCTTTGTTAAAATCCCCAGCTACCATAAATGCAGCCTCAGAATATGTTGTTTCCAGTCTGGATGAAGTCCAGTGAAGTTCTTTGAGGGCCGTCGGGGTATCGGTTTGAGGGGGAATATACACTGTTGTGACTATAACTGAAGAGAATTCTCATAGGAGGTAATACGGTTGACATTTGATTGTGAGATATTCTGTGTCAGGTGAACAAAAGGACTCAAGTTCCTGTATGTCATCATAATCACACCATGAGTAGTTAATCATGAAACATAGACCCCCGCCCTTCTTCTTCCCAGAGAGATTTTGATTCCTGTCTGCGCGATGAACTGAAAACCCAGCTGGCTGAACGTTTCCATGAAACAGAGTATGTTACAATCCCTGTCGTCTCTCTGGAAGGAAGTCCTCGCCCTGAGCTCGTCAACTTCATTTTCCAGAGACTGAACATTAGCTAATAATATACTCAGAAGCCGTGGGTGGTGTTCGCCTCCTGAGTCGGACTAAATGTCCACTCCGAGTACCTCTTTTCCCGCCGGCTCTGTTTCCTGGTCATAATGCTGGTAATGCTGGTGAGATACTGCCCCTCTGATATCCAAAAGTTCTTCTGGGCTGTATGTAATAACACAAGATATTTACTGGGCTAATAATGTAAGAAATAACACATAAAAAAACAAAATACTGCAAAGTTTCCTAAGAGCTAGAAGCACGGCAGCCCTGTCCGTCGGCGACTAACCATGAAGAACACTAAACATGATGACAGACTGTCCATGGAGAACACTAAACATGATGACAGACTGACCATGGAGAACAGTAAACTTGATGACAGACTAACCAGAGAAGTGAACTAGACAGAGGTTAAAGCTAAGACAACAGAGAATCTGTGTAAGTCTGTGTGAAGAGGTGTGTCTTTAGTGTGGACTAGAATATCTGTATGGATTGTGAGGTTCTGACATGGAGAGGGAGGGAGTTCCAGAGTTGGGGAGCTGCACTGCTAAAAGCCCCGTCTCCCATGGAGTGGAGGCTGGTGAGAGGGAGGGTGAGGAGGCCAGTGTCAGAGGAGCGCAGTGACCAGGTGGGAGTGTAGGAGGTCAGTACGGTATGTGGGCGCGAATACATTGATTGCCTTGTAGGTGAGCATGAGCTATTTGAAGATGATCCTGTATTGAAGTGGGAGCCAGTGGTGTTTAAAGAGGGTGGGGGTGATGTTGTCCAAAGGTCTGGTGTGTGTGAGGACTCTTGCAGCTGCATTTTTAATGTTGTGGTCTGTCCAGTGTTTTGACAGGGAGTCAATAGAGAATGTTTTTGAGGTGGAAGAAGGCTGACTTAGTGATGTTCAGGACATAGGGTTCAAATGGCAGAGTGGGTTCAAATGGCAGAGTGGGGTCAAATGACAGAGTGGGTTCAAATGGCAGAGTGGGGTCAAATGGCAGAGTGGGATAAAATGGCAGAGTGGGGTCAAATGACAGAGTGGGTTCAAATGGCAGAGTGGGGTCAAATGACAGAGTGGGGTCAAATGGCAGAGTGGGGTCAAATGGCAGAGTGGGGTCAAATGACAGAGTGGGTTCAAATGACAGAGTGGGGTCAAATGGCAGAGTGGGGTCAAATGGCAGAGTGGGTTCAAATGGCAGAGTGGGTTCAAATGGCAGAGTGTGGTCAAATGGCAGAGTGGGGTCAAATGGCAGAGTGGGGTCAAATGGCAGAGTGGGGTCAAATGGCAGAGTGGGGTCAAATGGCAGAGTGGGTTCAAATGACAGAGTGTGGTCAAATGACAGAGTGGGGTCAAATGGCAGAGTGGGGTCAAATGACAGAGTGGGGTCAAATGGCAGAGTGGGGTCAAATGGCAGAGTGGGGTCAAATGGCAGAGTGGGGTCAAATGGCAGAGTGGGGTCAAATGGCAGAGTGGGGTCAAATGACAGAGTGTGGTCAAATGACAGAGTGGGGTCAAATGGCAGAGTGGGGTCAAATGACAGAGTGGGGTCAAATGGCAGAGTGGGGTCAAATGACAGAGTGGGGTCAAATGGCAGAGTGGGGTCAAATGACAGAGTGGGGTCAAATGACAGAGTGGGGTCAAATGGCAGAGTGGGGTCAAATGACAGAGTGGGGTCAAATGGCAGAGTGGGGTCAAATGACAGAGTGGGGTCAAATGACAGAGTGGGGTCAAATGGCAGAGTGGGGTCAAATGACAGAGTGGGGTCAAATGACAGAGTGGGGTCAAATGACAGAGTGGGGTCAAATGGCAGAGTGTGGTCAAATGACAGAGTGGGGTCAAATGGCAGAGTGGGTTCAAATGGCAGAGTGGGTTCAAATGACAGAGTGGGTTCAAATGGCAGAGTGGGGTCAAATGACAGAGTGGGGTCAAATGGCAGAGTGGGGTCAAATGGCAGAGTGGGGTCAAATGGCAGAGTGGGTTCAAATGGCAGAGTGGGGTCAAATGGCAGAGTGGGGTCAAATGACAGAGTGGGTTCAAATGACAGAGTGGGGTCAAATGACAGAGTGGGTTCAAATGGCAGAGTGGGGTCAAATGGCAGAGTGGGTTCAAATAACAGAGTGGGGTCAAATGACAGAGTGGGGTCAAATGACAGAGTGGGGTCAAATGTAACGCCAATGTTCCTGACTGTGGATTTAGAGTCGATGGTGCAGATGTCAATTGTCATATTGAATTGACCCAGTCATCCTAAGTCCACCAGATCAGAGGCAGCAGGGATGACAACGCATTATATTGATAAGTGCGTGAATTGGACTATATTGAGTATTCAAAATGTAACTAGTACTTTTGAGTGTCAAGGAAAATGTATGGGAGTAAAAAGTACATATTTTCTTTAGGAATGTAATGGAGCAAAGTATTAAAATGTATGAATAGTAAAGTTCAGATACCACCAAAAACTACTTAAGTAGTACTTCAAATTATTTTTTACATTGAAACCACAGAAGAGGAGGATGAGCAGAGATGAAATGCTGAGTCACTCTCTGTTTGTCATCCAGGATGGACAGATCACAACCAAGAGGTGGACAGGCTGAGCATGACATCATCATTTTCCACAGATACCTTGGCATTGACCAATGGAGCCCAGAAGAGGGATACTTTATCCTCCAAATCAGTCATCATTCAATCATCATTCCTCAAATAGTCTATCCTTCATTTTACCTTTATTTAACTAGGCAAGTCAGTTAAGAACAAATTCTTCTTTTCAATGACAGCAGTGGATTAACTGCCTGTTCAGGAGCAGAGTGACAGATTTGTACCGTGTCAGCTTGGGGATTTGACCTAGCAACCTTTCGGTTACTAGTCCAAAGCTCTAACCACTAGGCTACCCCGGCTACCCTACCTCTGTCATCTCTCAACTAGTCTAGCCATCATACCTGTCAGCTCTCAAATAGTCTATCCTTCATTCCTCTGTCAGCTCTCAAATAGTATATCCTTCATTCCTCTGTCATCTCTTAAATAGTCTATCCATCAGACCTATGTCAGCTCTGGCGGGAAAGAGGCTTTCCTGCTTGTTTTAGGTCCACCATTCATTACCGTCCCTCTCCAAACAGCCCAGCACTCTCAGGGGACTAGGGGGATCCTAAGTAGATATTTTCTTATCATCATCTTCCCGTATTTCCAGTGAAGTGCATTTGAGCACAGTGTTAGTGAAAGTGAATTAGTTTACAGCCCATTATCTCACCCACACACATACACAATGTTACTTTTTTGTAACATATGCAGGCTTTATTTTGTTGTACTAAATCAATCAGATGAGTCTAAGGCCTGTGTAGTGCATTGGTGGATAGTTTATGGGAATAACCACTCAGTACTTCACCCCCACACACACACGTAAACTCTTAGCTGTCACCACAGGAGAACCCTTTGAAGAACCCCTTTTTTTGGTTCCATTTTAGATTCAAAATTCAAAAAGCACTCTCACATCTGAGCTATCTTTGCTGCAAGTGGATAGTAGCAATTGAAATACGTGAGAAAAAAGAAGAAACCTGCACACTTCTCTTACTAGTATCGCTGCTCTTTATTACGCTTTACGTTTTCGGCCTCAAGGCCTTCGTCAGAGCTGTGGGGACAGCTGAGGAACCCTTTTGGAACCCATGTCATATACACACAGCCTATGACATGGACACACACAATGTCTCGCATGTACCATGTACTATGTGTAGGCTACTGAATCACACAACTGTCAAGGGACTGCAAGGCTTTGTGTGTAAATTGTAGGATCATCCTGCAGACATAATGAGTCGGAACCTATTCTACATCCACAAAGCTATCAGACAGAGCAATTTAAGAAGCAAATTAGTTAAACCTATATTCCTCACTCTGTTAATCAGAGCGCAGCATGAAAGCAAAACCATGCTTTGTCGATCTCCACAAGAAGACAATACCAATTTCCCCAGCATGTTAAGATGTGATGAACGCTGGAATTACTTTTAGATTTCAGTCATAATGATGGCTCTCTACAGTGGGGTTTCATTGCTTGATTTGACAGTTACTTGCTGACATTTTGCCTATAAGTCAAATGAGGGCCTTTGGAGCATCTACATTTTTTAAAAGTCTAATAATAAATCCATTTAATATAGCCTACACCATCATAAGAAATCCAAGAATTATTTTAGGTAGAACATACAGAAAAATTATATCAGAAGAACAGAATAATAGCACATTCTAAGTTGTCCTTTTGTTAGGTCCTGATCTGGCTACGCTATATGGCTGTGGGCTACACTAGTTCATTTAGAAGACAAGATTTGCTCACAATTCCTGTGGCATTATTTTATAGTAAGAAGAATAAAATTAAACATAGCTGAATAAAATAGAAAGCATGTTTTTTCCCATTCGATTTCTGAGGGAGGGAGTGGGCACATACAGCTATTCTGTGCTGAGCAGTTAACAAAGTGAAAAGCGCTTAAAAGCGTTGGGCCAGTAACCGAAAGCTTGCTGGTTCAAGTCCCCGAGCTGACCAGGTGTCCTTGAGCAAGGTACTTAACCCTAATTGCTCCTGTAAGTCACTCATCTCCTAAAATATAATAATTTGAAACAGGTTTTCCTACATATATATGTATGTATATGCATTAAGCATGTATATGCTTAATTTATAGTTGTCATACAAACCTTGGGGAAAATGTCTAAAACATTCTAAGGCTGCCTGATGCGACTCTAATGATGATTTTAAAAATGTTGCACTAAAGGCTGACTCTCTGTTTTGCTTCTTGCTCTTGGCTGCACACACTTCATCAGTGTCTCATTCCCAATTTGACAAGCACTTGATAATATTCTCACCCATCAGACTATTCTCAATTTAATCTACTTATACATATAGCCTACTGATATACACTGAGTGTACAAAACATTAAGGACATCTTCCTATATGCTATATTGAATGGGTGGTGGACCATTTTTGATGCACAGGGGAAACTGTTGGGTGTCAAAGGCACTTCAATATTTTGTCTTGCCCATTCACCCTCCGAATGGCACATATACACAATCCATGTCTCAGTTGTCTCAAGGCTTTACAATCCTTATATCCTTATTTAACCTGCCTCCTCCACCTGGATTAATCTGGCTAGTCTGTCATGGAAAGAGGTGTCCTTAATGTTTTGTGTACTCAAAATGTGTTATTTATTTAGAATGCCCACCAAAAATAAAATAGTTATCCATAGCATGCTCTCGAATGGCGAATGGAGGAGGAGCTCCCTGTGGATATGTTTTTTTAATATTCCAGGTAGTCTATACCGGTTGTAAAGTGGATTAATTAGAGTTATTTGGCCACTTTAGTTGTGATACAAAAGTTAATTAAATTTACATGATGCATACAACTATGATATGAAAAGGTTAAAAAAATGCATGCACTGTTTCTTGCCTTGGACCGCTGTAACGTTTTTTTTGTGTTGAAGGAGAGGCAGACCAAAACGCAGCGTGGTGATTATTCATGGTTCTTTAATAAAGAAACTATACATGAATAGACTAACAAAACCAAGAAATGTGAAAAGCCAAACCAGCCCTATCTGGTGCAAACACAGAGATAGGAACAATCACTCACAAACCCCAACACCAAACAGGCTACCTAACTATGGTTCCCAATCAGAGACAATGACTAACACCTGCCTCTGATTGAGAACCATATCAGGCCAAACACAGAAACAGACAAACTAGACACACAACATAGAATGCCCACTCAGATCACACCCTGACCAAACAAAACATAGAAACATACAAAGCAAACTATGGTCAGGTTGTGACAACCGCACACGATAGGCATCATTCACAAGTGTTAATATTCTAACCCATCAGATTATTCTCAATTTAATCTGGTCTTTACATATACTAAGTAATATATGTGTGAAATGAGTTTTGATTTAGAATAGGCCATTATCATGCACCTGTCGGAACAGGGGCAGGGGAAATAAAGACAACCAAAGAAAATTGAACAAAGGCAAGAAAATCGATTTCAAAGCAACAACAAACACACAGGATCACTACCTGAATGACAAATCAAAATCCAGCAGCAGTGATCAGTCATCAAATATGTTTGCGTATCAAGACCATGGGGGATCAAACAGCAATATAATCAAACAGAAAATGAATAAATATTTGCATGAAGAAAAAAAAAAAGGTTCACAAACACCAACAACTGGGACAAAAGAATTGCCAATCCCCGTATAGAGCCTCTCATCTATTTACTGTTTCAGAGACAGCAACTTCAGATGTGCGTTGAATAAGAAAACCAGACTACAGAGAATAGCAGAAGATGTGATGTGTTTGAGGTAACAGCTGAGGGAAACATACGTATGAAATCCTCCGTGTTCTTTTTAATGATAAGGTTAATAGATTTATGACCTGGTTCAAATCCCTCATCCAGCCCGTTCACCTTAGAGCGCCAGCAGGATGTTTAACCCAGAGAGGTCTGGGCGAGCTTGCGAAGGACACACGCCTCAGAGAGAGACACAAACCTCAGAAAGACAGCAACTTGACTACAGCGAGCAGAGAGCAGATGTGCGTTGAATAAGAAAACTAAACTACAGCGAATAGCAGAGGATGTGATGTGTTTGAGGTAACAGCTGAGGGAAACATTTTTCTGCTGTGTTCTTTAAAGATAAGGTTAATAGACATGTGACCTGGTTCAAATCCCTCATCCAGCTCATTCACCTTGGAGCGCCAGCAGAATGTTTAACCCAGAGAGGTCTGGGTGAGTGAACATGGACACACACATCAGAGAGAAAAAAACAAAACAAATCAAATGTATTTATAAATTATTCTTTTTATATCTGCAGGTGTCACAAAATGCGTATACAGAAACCCAGCCTAAAACTCCAAGCAGCAAGCTAGAAAAAACTCCCTTGAGAGGAACCAGGCTCTGAGGGGTGGCCAGTCTTCTGGCTGTACCGGATGGAGATAAGAGTACATGGCCATTAAGGTCAGATCGATCTTCAAGATGTTCAAACATTCCTCAGGAGTAAATGTCAGTTGGATTTTTACAGCCAAGAATTCAGAGGTCGAAACAGCATATGCTGAGGGAGAGAGAGAGAGAGAGAAAGAGAGAGAGAGGGGAGAGCGCATTGAGGAAGCAAGTCCGGTGAACAGGTCAGGGTTCCATAACCGCATGCAGAACAGTTGGAACTGGAGCAGCAGCACGACCAGATGGACTGGGGACTGGGACAGCCAGGAGTTATCAGGCCAGGTAGTCCTGAGGCTTGGTCCTAGGGCTCAGGTCTTCCGGGAGGGGAGAGTGAGAGAGAGAGAGAGAGAGAGAGAGAGAGAGAGAGAGAGAGAGAGAGAGAGAGAGAGGGATAGGAGAATTAGAGGGAGCATACTTAAGTTCACACAGGACACCAGGTAAGACAGGATCATTTCACCAGATAGGACAGACAGATACTGGAGGCTGAGACTGGGGGGGAGGGGGGACGACGACACACTGTATAACCCCACACTACTTGAGAGATATCGACAGGCCACCAACATTCTACCCTGAGAAAAGGCTGAGTATAGCCCACAGAGATCTCCTCCACCACACAATCCTGAGGGAAACCAGACAGGAAGATCAGGTCAGTGACTCAACCCACTCAAGTCGAGTATAGCGAAAAAAGCCTGGCACGACGTGATGCAACCCTCCTAGGGATGGCATGGAAGAGCGCTAGTAAGCCAGTGCCTCAGCCCCTGTAATAGGGTCAGAGGCAGAGAATCCCAGTGGAGAGAGGGGAGCCGGCCAGGCAAAGACAGCAAGGGAGGTTCGGCTATTCACCTTCGCACCCCTGGGCCAGACTACACTCAATCATAGGACCTACTGAAGAGATGAGTCTTCAGTAAAGACTTAAAGGTCAAGACCGAGTCTGGGTCTCTCGCATGGATAGGCAGACCATTCCATAAAAATTGAGCTCTATTGGAGAAAACCCTAACTGAAGCTGTTTGCTTAGAAATTCTAGGGACAATAAGGAGGCCTGCGCCTTGTGACCATAGAGTACGTGTAGGTATGTACAGCAGGACCAAATCGGAAAGATAGGTAGGAGCTAGTCGATGTAATGCCTTGTAGGTTAGCAGTAAAACCTTGAAATCAGCCCTAGCCTTAAATGGAAGCCAGTGTAGAGAGGCTAGCACTGGACTAAAATTATCACATAGTAGCCTTATTTAGCACGAACTGAAGTTAATTTAGTGCTTTATCCAGGTAGCCGGAGGATAGAGCAATGCAGTAGTCAAATTTAGAAGTGACAAAAGAATGGATTCGCTTTTCTGTATAATTTATGGACAAAAAGTTTCAGATTTTTGCAATGTTACAAAGATGGAGAAAAGCTGCCCTTGAAATATTCTTAATATGTTCATCAAAAGCGAGATCAGGGTCCAGAGTAATGCTAAGGTCCTTCACAGTTTTATTTGAGACTAATATACAACTATCAAGATTAATTGTCATCTCAAACAGCAGATTTCCTTGTTTTTTGTGAGCTTGAATTAGTATCTCTGTTTAGTCTGAGTTTAAAAGTAAAAGATTTGCCGCCATCCACTTCCTTATGTCTGAAACACAGGCTTCCAGGGTAGGCCATTTTGGGGCTTCACCATGTTTCATTGAAATGTACAGCTTTGCAGTGAAAGATGACCGCATTGCAGTGAAAGATGACATTGTGTTTCCAAGAGGTAGAATATGTGGTGAAAACCATAGTGGTCCTAAAACAGAACCTTGAGGAACGCCATTGATTTGTCAGAGGACAAACCATCCAGAGAGACAAACTGACACTACACGGCCAAACAATTTTTATGAGCTACGCACTTCAGCACTCTGCGGTCCCGTTCTGTGAGCTTGTGTGGCCTACCGCTTTACAGCTGAGCCGTTGTTGCTGCTAGATGTTTCCACTTTACAATAACAGCACTTACAGTTGACCGGGGACTTGTTGGAAATGTGTCATCCTATGAAGATGCCACGTTGAAAGTCACTAAGCTTTTCAGTACGAGCCATTCTACTGCCAATGTTTGTCTATGGAGATTACATGGCTGTGTGCTCGATTGAATACACCTGTCAGTAACGGGTGTGGCTGAAATAGCCGAATCCACTCATTTGAAGGATTGTCCACATACTTTTGGCCATGTAGTGTATCTTTCCAACAGATAAGATCTAAACCAGGCAAGAACTTGTCCGTGTAGACCAATTAGGGTTCCCAATCGCTCCAAAAGATTGTGGTAATCGATGGTGTCAAAAGTGGCACTAAGGTCTCGGAGCACGAGGACAGATGCAGAGCCTTGCTTGGTCTGACACCATTAAAAGGTAATTTACCACCTTCACGAGTGCAGTCTCAGTGCTATGATGGGGTCTAAAACCAGACTGGAGAATTTCATGTACAATATTTGTCTTCAGGAAGGCAGTGAGTTGCTGCGCAACGGCTTTTTCTAAAATGTTTGAGAGGAATGAGAGAATCGATATAGGAGCTGCTAATAATTATGTTCAACATAGGGGGGCCAAGCACAGGAGGTAGCTCTTTCAGTAGTTTAGTTGAAATAGGGTCCAGTAGGCAGCTGGAAGGTTTAGAGGAAATTACTATTTTCTTATTTACTTTTTTTTTAAACCCTTAGTAAACGTTTGAAAAAATGTGTGCTTGACCAGATACAATGATATTTTACAGACTTTCAGCACGCTTATAGGGAAGGACATTCAACAAGCACGACACTTACACAAATGACTGATGATTGGCTGAGAGAAATTGATAATAAAAATATTGTGGGAGCTGTTTTGTTAAACTTCAGTGCGGCTTTTGACATTATCGATCAAAGTCTGCTGATGGATAAACGTATGTGTTTACACCCCCTGCTATATTGTGGATAAAGAGTTATCTGTCTAACAGAACACAGAGGCTGTTGTTTAATGGAAGCCTTTCCAACATAATCCATGTAGAATCAGGAATTCCCTATGGCACCTGTTTAGGCCCTTACTTTTTTCAATCTTTACTAATGACATGCCACTGGCTTTGAGTAAAGCCGGAAGTATGCGGATGACTCAACACTATACACGTCAGCTACTACAGCAAGTGAAATCAATTTTGTGGTATCCAATTGGTAGTTACAGTCTTGTCCCATCGCTGCAACTTCCGTACGGACTCGGGAGAGGCGAAGGTCGAGAGCCGTGCTTCCTCTGAAACACAACCCAACAAAGCCCCACTGCTTCTTGATACAATGCCCGCTTCACCTGGAAGCCAGCCGCACCAACGTGTCAGAAGAAACACTGTACACCTGGCGACCGTGTCAGCGTGCACTGCCCCCGGCCCGCCACAGGAGTCTCTAGTGCTCCAAGGGACAAGGACATCCCTGCCGGCCAAACCCTCCCCTAACCCGGACGACGCTGGGCCAATTGTGCACCGCCCCATGGGTCTCTTGGTCGCGGCCGGCTGCGACAAAGCCTGGACTCTAACCCAGAATCTCGATTTACACAGCTTAGACCACTGCGCCACTCGAGAGGCCACAGGCCATGACTATTTTCATGAATGTGAGATACAGGATTAAAAACTCTGTGTGTCAGACTGTCAGTCTGTGTGTGTTCAGACCCAGGGCCAGTTCCAGGCATAAGTGACCTAAGTGGGCACTAGGAACTTAGTTGAGGTCTCAACTAACTATTGAAAGTAACAACAGTAGAGTACGAAATTTGGTTGTGCATCAGCAGTTTTTCTCTTGTAATGTCAGTCACTGACCATCACTCAATTAACCATGTCAACTATTTTTGTTGTTGTTGTTTGGTAGATAATCTAGCCAGTTATCTAAACTTGTAGTAAACATGGCCGAATACTGCCCAGAGGCCCTGCCATCCTGAGGTTCCCCATTGATTTTGTTATTCATTCTCATTCAGATATTATATTAACATGGCATAAGTATTTATTAAGGATCCTCATTAGCTGCTGCCAAGGCAACAGCTATTCTTCCTGGGGTCTAGCAACATTAAGGCAGTTGCATACAATTTAAAATATTACATGACATTACATTTCATAACACTTTTCACAACACATTAAGTGTGTTCCCTCAAGCCACAACTCTGCTATCACCTATCAACAAAATCCATGTGTTGTGCATGTCTTATCATGTGCATTTCTTATCATGTGTATGTCTTATCTTGTGTACGTGTGTCTGTGCCTGTGTGTGGGCTTCTCTTCATAGTCCCCGCTGTTCCATAAGGTGTATTTTTATCTGTTTTTTCAATCTGATTCTACTGCTTGAATTCCACCTGATGTGGAAAAGAGTTGCATGTAGCCATGGCTCTATGTAGTACTGTGTTCATCCCACAGTCTGTTCTTGACTTCGTGATTGTTAACAGACCTTTGGTGACATATCTTGGGGGTAAGCATGGGCGTCAGAGCTGTGTGCTAGTAGTTTAAACAGACACCTCGGTGCATTCAGCATGTCAAGACTTCATACAAAAACAAGTAGTGATGAAGTCAATCTCTCCTCCACTTTGAGCCACGAGAGATTTACATGCACATTATTGATGTTAACTCTATGTGTACATTTAGGGCTAGCTGTGATGCCCTGTTCTGAGCCAGTTGTAATTGCCCATGGTCCCTCTTTGTGGCACCTGACCACACGACTGAAGAGTAGTCCAGGTATGAAAAAACTAGAGACTGTAGGACCTGCCTTGTTGATAGTGTTGTTAAAAAGGCAGAGCAGTGCTTCATTACAGACAGACATCTCCCCATCTACTGTTCTATCAACACGTTTAGTCACCTCGACTTGCTCAATTTCCACATTATTTATTTTAAGATTTAGTTGAGGTTTAGGGTTTAGTGAATGATTTGTCCCAAATATAATGCTTTTAGTTTTTGAAATATTTAGGACTAACTTATTCTTTGCCACCTATTCTGAAACTAACTGCGGCTCTTTGTTAAGTGTTGCAGTGATTTCACTTGCTGTAGTAGCTGAGGTGTATAGTGTTGAGTCATCCGCATACATAGACACACTGGCTTTACTCAAAGCCAGTGGCATGTCATTAGTAAAGATTGAAAAAAGTAAGGGCCTAAACAGGTGCCATAGGGAATTCCTGATTCTACATGGATTGTGTTGGAAAGGCTTTCATTAAAGAACAGCCTCTGTGTTCTGTTAGACAGATAACTCTTTATCCACAATATAGCAGGGGGTGTAAACACATACGTTTATCCATGAGCAGACTTTGATCGATAATGTCAAAAGCTGCACTGAAGTCTAACAAAACAGCTCCCAAAATATTTTTATTATCAATTTCTCTCAGCCAATCATCAGTCATTTGTGTAAAAGTTGTGCTTGTTGAATCCCTATAAGCGTGCTGATAGTCTGTAAAATATAATTGTATCTGGTCAAGCACACATTTTTTCAAAAAGTTTACTAAGGGTTGGTAACAGGCCGATTGGTCAGCTATTTGAGACAGTAAAGGGGGCTTTACTATCAATCAAATGTATTTATATAGCCCCTTTTACATCAGCAGATGTCACAAAGTGCTATACAGAAACCCAGCCTAAATCACCAAACAGCATGCAGTGCAGATGTAGAAGCACGGTGGCCAGGAAAAACTCTAGAAAGGCAGGAACCCAGGAAGAAACCTAGAGAGGAACCAGGCTCTGAGGGGTGGCCAGTCCTCTTCTGGCTGTGCCAGGTGGAGATTATAACAGTACAGTCAAGATGTTCAAACGTTCATAGATGACCAGCAGGGGCAAATAATTATCACAGTGGTTGTAGAGGGTGCAACATGTCAGTACCTCATGAGTAAATGTCAGTTGGCTTTTCATATACAAACATTCAGAGATCGATAGAGCAGGAGTGGTAGAGAGAGAGAGAGTCGAAAACAGCAGTTCTGGGACAAGGCGGCATGTCCGGTGAACAGGTCAGGCTTCCCTAGCCACAGGCAGAACAGTTGAAACTGGAGCAGCAGCACGACCAGGTGGACTGGGGACAGCCAGGAGTCATCAGGCCAGTTAGTCCTGAAGAATGATCCTAGGGCTCAGGTCCTCCGGGATGGAGAGAGAATTAGAGGGAGTATACTTAAATTCACACAGGACACACTTACACCAGAATTACACCAGATATAACAGACTGACCCTAGCCCCCCGGCACATAGATAATTGCAGCATTGATATTGGAGACTGATACAGGAGTGGGTCGGGGGACACTGTGGCCCCGTCCGACGATACCCCGGACAGAGCCAACCAGGCAGGATATAACCCAACCCACTTTGCCAAAGCACAGCCCCCACACCACTAGAGGGATATCAACAGACCACCAACTTACTACCCTGAGACAAGACTGAGTAAAGCCCACAAATATCTCCTTCAGCGCACAAACCCGAGAGGGGGCGTAAAACTGGATGAGCAGTGTCAGCGTTTGTTGCTGGCATGTCATGCCTAAATTTGCTAATGTTGCCAATAAATAAATAAGTAAAGTAATTGGCAATAGCAGTGTGTTTTGGGATGAATGAGCCATCTGATTTAATGAATAATGGAGCTGAGTTTGCCTTTTTTCCCAAAATTTAATTTAAGATGCTCCAAAGCTTTTTACTATCATTATTTATATAATGTATCTTTGTTTCATAGTATAGTTTCTTCTTCTTTTTATTCAGTTTAGTCACATGATTTCTCAATTTGCAGTATGTTTGCCAATTGGTTGTTCAGCCAGACTTATTTGCCATTCCTTTTGCCTCATCCCTCTAAACTAAACAATTTTTCAATTCCTCATCAATCCACGAGGATTTAACAGTTTTACATTTTCTTAAAATGGGTGCGTGCTTATTAGTAACTGGAATAAGCAATTTCATAAATGTGTCAAGTGCAGCGTCGGGCTGCTCCTCATTATAAATCACAGAACAACAAATGTTATTTTTCATCAACAACATAGGAATCACTACAAAACTTATTGTATGGCCTCTTATACACTATATTAGGCCAAGCCTTTGGAACTTTGGATTTCCTAGATATGGCTACTTTATTGTGATCACTACATCTGATGGATCTGGATACTGCTTTAAAGAAAATTACATTTCTGCAGCATCAGCAAAGATGTGACAATACATGTTGATGATTTCATTCCTGTGCTGTTTGTAACTACCCTGGTAGGTTGACTGATAATCCGAGTCAGGTTGCAGGCACTAGTTACAGTTTGAAGCTTTTTCTTGAGTGGGCAGCTGGATGAAAGCCAGTCAATATTTAAAATCACCAAGACAATATACCTCTCTGTCAATATCACGTACATTATCAAGCATTCACACATGTTATCTAGATACTGATTGTTAGCACTTGGTGGTCTATAACAGCTTCCCACTATAATTGGCTTTAGGGGAGGCAGATGAACCTGTGGCCATGTTACTTCAACAGTATTTAACATGAGATTGTCTCTAAAGCTTTACAGGAATGTGGTTCTGAATATAAATGGCAACCATTGACATTTAAACAGCAACCATTGCTACCACTGTATCATCAAAGGTATTATCTAAGTCAGTTTCAGAGATTGTCAGAATATGAATGTCATGTTACCAGCAAATTATTGATTTCATTAACCTTGTCTCTGGGACCGTTTGGGATGTGAGCGTCCCACCTCTCAACAGCCAGTGGAACTGCAGGGCACCAAATTCAAAACAACAGAAATCACATAATTAAAATTCCTCAAACAGAAGTATTTTACACGATTTTATAGATAAACGTTTCGTTAATCCAACCACAGTGTCCGATTTCAAAAACGCTTTTCGGCGAAAGCACAACATATGTTGGGTCAGCACCTAGTCACAGAAAAACACAGCCATTTTTGTAACCAAAGAGAGGAGTCACAAAAAGCAGAAATATAGATCAAATTAATCACTAACCTTTGATGATCTTCATCAGATGACACTCATAGGACTTCATGTTACACAATACATGTATGTTTTGTTCTGTAAAGTTCATATTTCTATCCAAAATTCTGAGTTTACATTCGCGTGTTACGTTCAGTAGTTCCAAAACATCCAGTGATTTTGCAGAGAGCCACATCAATTTGACAGAAATACTCATAATAAACATTGATAAAAGATACAAGTGTTATTATACAGTTTAGCAGAAGCAGACATGCTCATGTTATTTATATAAGTGCAGGGTGAGCTGCACACAGTGGGATTCCTACTAGGGCACACCACCTCGGTGCTAACAGTATGACTATGGTTCATAGGCACATGATTACTGTATACAATAGCTGTAGGATCAGCAGAGGCATTCAGGGCTGTTAGAAGGACATAAATTAGGTTACTTACATTGTGTCTTCCAACATTTGCAGAAGCATTTTGACAACTCAGCGACACAATGGTAGGGATTAACTGAGCTGGGCTTGGGTCACTGATAAGTCAAAGTCTCAACGCAGCCTTATAAATCTGTGAAATGATGCAGGAACTTAAATAATTTGGGTGGATCCCATCCTCCTTATAAAACAAGCTTTGTTTCCAGAAGGTATCAAAATTGTCAATAAACGCTACACCCACAGAGCTGCAATAGTCACGTAGCCAGTTATGGAGGGATAAAAGTCAGCTGAAACGTTCAATGCCACGATTTAGGAAGGGCAGAGGGACAGATATTATGGGGCGTTTATTGGTGTCAAGCAGAAACCAAATCAGTTATTTTAAAGCTATCTTCAGCTGTTCTGATATATTATTGATTCTCACATGAACTTATGGTCCTCAATTTCCTGATGCAGGTTTATAATGTTTGGCAGTAGCTTATTGATATCCAGTAGTTGTGCTCCTGGATAGGACAATGTTTTTGCTCCAGGGACTGAGACATTTCTTACTATTGAACTGCCCAATACAAAAGGCCGGAGAAGGGGATGGAGAAATCCGCCCTTTTCTACCACCCAAACATTACAAAATGTGTAGAATTGCAGGAAATTAACATTAAAACATACATTTCTCTCCACCATCAAGAGGAGGGCTACTAAAATGCTTAAAAACTGCTAACAGTTCTCTCCACCCCATGACAAAATGTGTAGAATTGAAGGAAATGAACATTAAAACATACATTTCTCTCCACCATCAAGAGGAGGGCCAATAAAATGCTTAAAAACTGCTAACAGTTCTCTCCACCCCATGACAAAATGTGTAGAATTGAAGGAAATTAACATTAAAACATACATTTCTCTCCACCATCAAGAGGAGGGCCACTAAAATGTTTTGCCGCGAGTGGGGGCCTGCCAACAAAAATCTCTCGCAGGACCTCCAAAAAGCTAGATTTCAGCCCTGTTCAGACCTTATAATGAGTCTGTGCATTAGGATTCTGGCAGTGTGCGTGTGGTGCGCCTCTTTTTAAACTCCCTGTGATCTAATTCCAGTTGAAATCATTGAGTGCAGCCGAGAAGCAACCTTAGTAATGCCCATCATGTTTACAGAGCTTAGCTACTCCACACTGATAGAATTATTCATGGCCCCGGCTTTTGATCAGACGGCCCTGAATGCCACCTGGCGTGGGGGGGACATTAGCTATGCACAGGCTTGGGGAGTAACAGATGACATGCAATCTGTTACATGTAAGCGATTACAATTTTTTATAAACTGTAATCCGTTACGTTACCAGCAAAATATTGTAAACAGATTACAGATAATTTTGAAAAACGAGATGTTTACTTCGAGAATTTCTTGTAAATTAAAAAAGGACTCTGTTTTCTCAAAGACATTCAAATTGCCATTGAAAAACCTGCAAGTTTAAGTTAGTTCCACCTGAGCAAGTCTGACCACAAGTCAGAGACCACTATAATGACACACCAAATGGGTTTGATGGATTGCAGAAAAAGAACAGGAATAGGCTTTTGTAGGCTACAGTCCATGCTAGAGTTTGAAGTCGGAAGTTCACATATACCTTAGCCAAATACATTTAAACTCAGTTTTTCACAATTCCTGACATTTAATCCTGGTAAAAATTCCCTGCCTGTTAAGATCACCACTTTATTTTAAGAATGTGAATTGTCAGAATAATAGTAGAGAGAATGATTTATTTCAGCTTTAATTTCTTTCATCACATTCCCAGTGGGTCAGAAGTTTACATACACTCAATTAGAATTTGGTAGCATTGCCTTTAAATTGTTTAAATTGGGTTAAACGTTTCTGGTAGCCTTCCACAAGCTTCCCTTAATAAGTTGGGTGAATTTTGGCTCATTCCTCCTGACACAGCTGGTGTAATTGAGTCAGGTTTGTGGGCCTCCTTGCTCGCACACACTTTTTCAGTTCTGCCCACACATTTTCTATAGGATTGATGTCAGGGCTTTGTGATGGCCACTCCTTGACTTTGTTGTCCTGAAGCCATGTTTTACACACATTTGGAAGCTTTGGGTCATTGTCCATTTGTAAGACCCATTTGCGTTCAAGCTTTAACTTCCTGACTGATGTCTTGAGATGTTGCTTCAATATATCCACCTAATTTTCTGCCCTCATGATGCCATCTATTTTGTGAAGTGCACCGTTCCCTCCTGCAGCAAAGCACCCCCACAACATGATGCTGCAACCCCTGTGCTTCACGGTTGGGATGGTGTTCTTCGGCTTGCAAGCCACCCCCTTTTTCCTCCAAACATAATGATGGTCATTGTGGCCAAACAGTTCTATTTTTGTTTCATCAGACCAGAGGACATTTCTTCAAAAAGTACAATCTTCGTCCCCATGTGCAGTTGCAAACCGTAGTCTGGCTTTTTTATGGCGGTTTCGGAGCAGTGGCTTCCTTCTTGCTGAGTGGCCTTTCAGGTTATGTCGATATAGGATTCATTTTACTGTGGATATAGATACTTTTGTACCGGTTTTCTCCAGCATCTTCACAAGGTCCTATGCTGTTGTTCTGGGATTGATTTGCACTTTTCGTACCAAAGTATGTTAATCTCTAGGAGACAAAATGCGTCTCCTTCCTGAGCGGTATGACGGCTGCGTGGTCCCATGGTGTTTATAGTTGTGTACTATTGTTTGTACAGATGAACGTGGTACATTGAGGCGTTTTGAAATTGGATGAACCAGACTTGTGGAGGACTACCATTTTTTTTCTGAAGTCCTGGTTGATTTCTTTTGATTTTCCCATGATGTCAAGCAAAGATGCACTGAATATGAAGGTAGACCTTGAAATACATCCACAGGTACACCTCCAATTGATTCAAATTATGTCAATTAGCCGATCAGAAGCTTCTAAAGCCATTACATAATTTTCTGGAATTTTCCAAGCTGTTTAAAGGCACAGTCAACTTAGTGTATGTAAACTTCTCACCCACTGGAATTGTGGGTGAAATAATATGTTTGTAAACAATTGTTGGAAAAATTCACGAAGTAGATGTCCTAACCGACTTGCCAAAACTTTAGTTTGTAACAAGAAATTTGTGGAGTGGTTGAAAAATGAGTTTTAATGACTCCAAACTAAGTATGTGTAGACTTCCGACTTCAACTGTGCCTTCCAATGGTGTGACTGCTGTCGGGCATTCCAAAGATTATCCAACTTCAAAAAAGTGCTTGTAGGTAAGGATGACAGCGGTGGTGTAGTCTACGACGATACAGATATAAATTATTATTGCTATCTACATAGCGCATTGATGTGAATCACACTGCTGCTCTCTCATTTAGCTATTTGCGCCTTGTGGTTTGTAGTTGTTGTGGATGGCTGTTCACAAATCTAAATGTGTATTCGAACCCAACAATCAATCACTGTTTTTGAAACCAGTGGACAGCCAGTGAAAATGCGCTCTTGCAACAGCTGCATAACACAGATCCAAGCCTATGGAATAAAAGTGGAGCTTTTAGTGCTCAATCAAATTCATGCTTATATTTATTTTAAATCCATAGGACTAATGCTCAAACTCACACACTTTTGATAGACTTACAGGGCAATCAGTAGTTGCTACATCCATTATTGGACTTATATATATATATATATATATATATAATGTATAAATAAATATAATTTATAAATGCCTCAGGAGCTTAGGTCAACTCTCACACTCCATGAGAACCCAAAATATAAGCTTGTTGTTCTCCAAATTTGTAAACATTGTAAATGTAAACACACATTGTAGCCTCAAACCATGGTTAAAACAATAACGTTTATATAATGGATGGTCAGTCCTTGCATCCATAGCTCTGTCTATTAATCTGGGATTGATTACATTCCTCCAGGCCCATTCCTCAGCTTTTTACCAAAACAGAGGCGGGGCGACTGTTTTGTTTTTGTTTCATCTCTTTAAACAGCTGCATATTATTAATATATCAAAGTGTCACCAACAGAAAGGTAAACAATAGGCATATAGCTGTCACACCGTGACCATAGTTTACTTTGTATGTATCTATGTTTTGTTTGGTCAGGGTGTGATCTGAGTGGGCATTCTATGTTGTGTGTCTAGTTTGTCTGTTTCTGTGTTTGGCCTGATATGGTTCTCAATCAGAGGCAGGTGTTAGTCATTGTCTCTGATTGGGAACCATATTTAGGTAGCCTGTTTGGTGTTGGGTTTTGTGGGTGATTGTTCCTGTCTCTGTGTTTGTGCAAGATAGGGCTGGTTTGGGTTTTCATGGTTCTTGTTTTGTTAGTTTGTTCATGTGTAGTTGCTTTATTAAAGATCCATGAATAGTAACCACGCTGCATTTTGGTCCTCCTCTCCTCCAGCGCAAGAAAACCGTTACAGTAGCAAGTGCAGCATATGGCATTACTTTTTCACATAGCACTTTCAGTAGTGCTCAAAGCATGCCATTCCATGAGCGCAGCATTTATTTTTCAACTCGAATCAATGAGCCCAATCAGTCCTCCATGACAACAAAATCATAAACAACAGAGTAGAGCTGGCTAATTAGTCCTTAGATTTGGGGGTTATGCTCAAGTAAAACAATTAGGCAAATCTATACCATATATTTTCCATATTTCCAAGTCCTATTCTTGAAGATCAAGGGGTATAACATTTATTGGAATGACTGGAATTCTGATAGACTTTGGTTTTTAATGTAAAGTTATAATTTAATCATATTATATGTGGTAGAAAGTGATGGGTTAGAAGAAGCCTACATAACCAACCCATAAAGTAAAATTTAACATCCATATATGGCCAACTATGTTAACATTGATTTATCCTGCAATAGATGTCGTTCAATTGGTAACATACATTTACATCTAAAAGTAATGGAATGTAATCAGATTACGTTACTGAGTTTGGGTAATCCAAAAGTTACGTTACTGATTGTGATTTTGGACAGGTAACTAATAACTAACAAATTACATTTAGAAAGTAACCTACCCAACCCTGTCTATGCACTGTAACATGTAACAGAGGGTATGAAATAAAAATTCAGAGATGACAAACCTTCCCATTTAATCCCATCCTAACATCTGTTCCTACCTCTACCTTCACCACACCTACCTGGCTGGCATCACTGTAAACATAAGCTCGTTATCTTGCACATGCTCCCTAGCGTACAGAGTAATTACTTTCCATTATGAGCTGGTTGTTTTAATCAACGCTGACCTATATTCTTGAGGGCAAGACCATAAATATTCCCAGGGCTACCACTATTAACTTGCAAATCATTCTCAGAGGTTTTTGAATATCATTAGTGATGATGAAGAATGGCCATGACACCTATAGTGAATTCAATAGAAACATTCAACCCTGGCCAAAAGACCTGCAGGACTGTCTTGTTCTTTTGACAATGTACTTTACTGCCCTCTTAATGCCAAATGCCCTTAGCCATACAAGCCATTGCCATTCTTTCTCATCATTGATGAAGTTTCTTGAATCTTTTTGATACTTTTTCAATTAAGTTTAGCAAAGTGTTACTTTCCAGACTATGAGCATGATAGCCACTTTGCACCTAAAGGTCAAAGGTCCTTCCTGAACGAGTGGGAAGTCACCAGCATACAATTGAAGCAGTAGAATACAGGCAAGACTTCAATGGTTGGGTCAGCAAAGTGAAAAAAGGCAGGGATGGCAGAGAGCATCAGGTTCAAAGCCCTACGACAGACGCTCCATTTGATCTTTTGACATGAGCTTATGTGATCTGCCCTGTGTAAGAACAAGGCGCAAGGGCAAACCCTGCTTCTCCTTCCCTCATCACAACACACTGGAGCTCCTCAGGGATGTGTCCTCGCTCCGTCAGTGTTGTACATTCTGTACTGAATACCAACCCCAGACCTGTCACTTCTTATCTCTGAAACCATCACTGCTCCTCTAAACTCTTTTCCACCTGTCAGGATCCTATATTCTCAATTAGAAAAAGACAACGTTCAGAGGATGAATTTCTCCAAAGCCACTGAAATGTTTGTAGATAGATTTTTCATAGTCACATCACCACCAATGTCAAATGTGACATAACCCGCTATGTCAAATGTGGCATAAACCTGTGCGGTACTTTCTAAAGGGTGGCATAAGCACAACTTAATAAAGGCCTTGTAAATCTTATTAAATTGAGGCATCACAGAGCATTTATAATACTGTCATGCATCCTGGTAGAGTATTGCAATGGCAGGATATTGGGTTCAATTCCCGGGACCACCCATAGGTAAAACTGTATTCACGCGTGACTAAGTTGCTTTGGATAAAAGCGTCTCCTAAATGTTATATATTATATTATATTTCACTAAAACATTTCTAGGATGGCCCAACCTCTTTCCGTCTTGGGTGCATAGTCAACATTGGACTTGACCTTAACTTCCCCAAAATGCTGTGCTGCAGGATGACACACACTTTAAAGTGCAGTTATGCACAGTAAAAAACATTGGTAGGACATTTTAAAATCTGTTTTTATTTCTTGCCTACTTTTTTCTCCCAAAATCTCTTTTCTTTGTTTTTTTTTTCCAGATTTCAGGTTTCCTGGTTTACCCGTTTTTTTTTCTAAATAGAAAAACAACAACATTTGTGTTCACAACAATGCTTAAACCATATCATGGGATTACTTTTGAGGTCTGGGAAAAATCGAAAAAACAGATTTTTTGTGTAGTTGAACCTTTAATTCAGTGAGCATGTCCTGCACTGTTTGGTTATCAGATTTTCTGTAGCGCAGTAAGCACACACATGATTTGATTCATACACCATGAAATGACACCATATACTGTGCCTTCGGAAAGTATTCAGACCCCTTGACTTTTTCAAAATGTTGCTACATTAGTTGTCATGACGTTGCCCTCTTTGGACACAGTGAGCACCATCCCCCTACCTCTGCACCATCTCTCTCTGTCTCCTACACCCAGGCTGCTGTGGTCAGAGAGGTCGTAAATTCCTGGAGGAGATTATCTCCTCATGGCCACAGTATAGAGAGAGAGTGAGTTTTCATAGAGAGAACAAAGGAATTTCTTCCACCTTACAGAACTGGAGAACCGAACAACATTTATGTTCTGGAGAATGTATAAAAGATCGGTGAAGAATCCAGCTACAAACTGGTCCGTTTGGTACAATTTTGTTAAACTCATGAGAGACAATACGGCCACATTACCATAACGCTGTTTATACAATAGCCTCAGATATGAGGCTTAAATCTAATTGTTGTACAAAATGAATGAGTAAATATGATACTATTTGTGAAATGACAGATGCTATGTAATGATGTTAATGTGAGATAATTTTATTTATGTTTAAAGTTTCACTAAGTCATTGGCACGCCACCAGGTGCACAGACAGGACCTGGCGTCATGAGACAGCCCTTTTCGATGTTCCGAATAAAACCCCCACCTGGGTTTTCTATCACCAGACCGAAGTTACCTCAATTACGAGATGGCTAAGGTTTGAGAAGAGACCAGTACCTCTATCATGGAGGGAAATAAGGTTTAAGTAGATTGCTGAGTCTTTTAACCATATCACGTGGTTAAACTCTTAGACTATTGATACAGACAGAATAAGAAAAAAATGTTGATATTAATTACTAGTCTGCAGCTAGGAATTCGATATCATTGACCGCGAAGACCGACAACCGCCAAAACATCTATTCTATAACGACATGGAAGGTGAACCTTCACCCCAGTCTGAGGTCCTGAGCACTCTGGAGCAGGTTTTCATCAAGCATCCCTCTGTACTTTGCTCGCTCATCTTTCCTTCAAGCCTGACTAGTCTCCCAGTCCCTGCCGCGGAAAAACCTCCCCACAGCATGATGCTGCCACCACCATGATTTACCTTAGGGACGGTGCCAGGTTTCCTCCAGACGGGACGCTTGGCATTCAGGCCAAAGAGTTCAATCTTGATTTCATCAGACCAGATAATATTTTTTCTCATGGTCTGAGAGTCCTTTAGATGCATTTTGGTTAACTCAAAGTGGGCTGTCATGTGCCTTTTACTGATGAGGGGCTTCCATCTGTCCACACTACCATAAAGGCCTGATGGGTGGAGTGCAGCAGAGATGGTTGTCCTTCTGGAAGGTTGTCCCATCTCCACAGAGGAACTTTGGAGCTCTGTCAGGTTGACAATCAGGTTCTTGGTCACCTCCCTGACCAAGGCCCTTCTCCCCTCATTGCTCAGTTTGGCAAGGCGGCCAGCACTATGAAGAGTCTTTGGTGGTTCCAAATGTCTTCCATTTAGGAATGAAGGAGGCCACTGGGTTCTTGGGGACCTTCAATTCTGCAGACATTTTTTGGTACCTTTACCCAGATCTGTGCCTCGACACAATCCTGTCTCGGAGCTCTACGGATAATTCCTTCGACATCAGGGCTTGGTTTTTGATCTGACATGCACTGTCAACTATGGGACCTTATATAGACAGGTGTGTGCCTTTTCAAATCATGTCCAATCAGTTGAATTTACCACAGGTGGATTCCAATCAAGTTGTAGAAATATTTCTAAAAACCTGTTTTTGCTTTCTCATTATGTGGTATTGTTTGTAGATTGATGAGTAAAAAAAATATTGAATCCATTTTAGACCAAGGCTGTAACATAACAAAATGTGAAAAAACTGTCTGAATAGTTTCCGAATGCATTGTACATTCCACAGACCCTACTGAGTATTCCCTACAATACCTTCCCTACAATACCTTTGCTGCGGCACCCAGAATAGGTCTTTGCTCTAAGCCAATATGTATTCCATATACTGTACAGTGATTCACATTGGGGGCATTTATTTGACCTTGGAACATGTTTCTAAACCCACATGTTATGTAATTGTTTACTCCATGTGTAACTCTGTGTTGTCTGTTCACACTGCTATGCCTTATCTTGGCCAGGTCGCAGTTGTAAATGAGAACTTGTTCTCAACTAGCCTACCTGGTTAAATAAAGGTGAAATAAAAAAAATAAAAAACATGTCACTTAAATATGAACAAATATGAATCATTGTTAATGTCTAGACAATTATTTTTCATATGTCATCAATGATTGACACTTTTTTACTATTACGTGAGAGACTTGTATTTGGAACATTTCTGAAATTCCGTGACCCAGAAGTACTTTTCTAGTGTCGCTGACGAGACGCTGATCATGTGATGAGTTCACAAATCAAATGTCCACTTGTGCTGCCACTGGACAGTGAAAAACAACTAAGTTAACCTTTTATTTATAGTATTTTAAATTTGTAGTAGTAGTTTGTAGTAGTTAAGTGTTGAGTTAGATTACATACTATAGCTACCTCTCGTTATTTCAAATCATTTTCAGTGACTTCATTGCTGGACTTTGAAACGTCATGTATTTGTCTTGTTTTAAAAATGTATAATTAAAGGAAATCTATGATTTAAACATGTCTTTAATGTTCCTTTGTTTTAGCTGTTAGTGATAATTCCCTAAGTGTTGATACATTTGCGTTCACATCATTAAGCCTTTATGTATGTGCCTAGAGAGTTCTCAGCTATACTTTTCGTGGCTGTTTATTAACTACCACAGACAGATGCTGGCACTAAGACCGCAGTCAGTCAGCTGTATAAGGAAATAAGCAAACAGGAAACCACTCACCCAGAGGTGGCGCTCCTAGTGGCCGAGACTTTAATGCAGGGAAACTTAAATCAGTTCTACCAAATCTCTATCAACATGTTAAATGTGCAACCAGAGGGAAAACAATTCTAGATCACCTGTACTCCACACACAGAGACGCGTACAAAGCTCTCCCTCGCCATCCATTTGGTAAATACGACCATAACTCTATCCTCCTGATTCCTGCTTACAAGCAAAAATTAAAGCAGGAAGCACCAGTGACTCGGTCTATAAAAACATGGTCAGATGAAGCAGATGCTAAACTACAGGACTGCTTTGCTATCACAGACTGGAACATGTTCCGGGATTCTTCCGATGACATTGAGGAATACACCACATCAGTCACTGGCTTTATCAATAAGAGCATTGAGGACGTCGTCCCCACAGTGACTGTACGTACATACCCCAACCAGGATGGATTACAGGCAACATTCGCACTGAGCTAAAGGGTAGAGCTGCCGCTTTCAAGGTGCGGGACTCTAACCCGGAAGCTTACAAGAAATCCTGCTATGTCCTCCGACGAACCATCAAACAGGCAAAGCGTCAATACAGGGCTAAGATTGAATCATACTACACAGGCTCCGATGCTCGTCGGATGTGGCATGGCTGGCAAACTATTACAGACGACAAAGGGAAGCACAGCCGCGAGCTGCCCAGTGACACGAGCCTCCAGACGAGCTAAATCACGTCTATGCTCGCTTCGAGGCAAGCAACACTGAGGCATGCATGAGAGCATCAGCTGTTCCGGACGACTGTGTGATCATGCTCTCCGTAGCCGAATTAAGACCTTTAAACAGGTCAACATACACAAGGCTGCTCTGGGCATGTGCTGACCAACTGGCAGGTGTCTTCACTGACATTTTCAACATGTCCCTGATTGAGTCTGTAATACCACCATGCTTCAAGCAGAACACCATAGTCCCTGTGCCCAAGGACACAAAGGCAACCTGCCTAAATGACTACAGACCCGTAGCACTCACGTCCGTAGCCATGAAGTGCTTTGAAAGGCTGGTAATGGCTCACATCAACACCATTATCCCAGAAACTCTAGACCCACTCCAATTTGCATACCGCCCAAACAGATGATGCCATCTCTATTGCACTCCACACTGCCCTTTCCCACCTGGACAAAAGGAACACCTATGTGAGAATGCTGTTCATTGACTACAGCTCAGCATTCAACACCATAGTACCCTCAAAGCTCATCACCAAGCTAAGGATCCTGGGACTAAACACCTCCCTCTGCAACTGGATCCTGGAGCACTGGAGCTCCCCAGGGGTGCGTGCTCAGTCCCTTCCTGTACTCCCTGTTCACCCATGACTGCATGGCCAGGCACGACTCCAACACCATCATTAAGTTTGCTGACGACACTACAGTGGTAGGCCTGATAACCGACAACGACGAGACAGCCTATAGGGAAGAGGTCAGAGACCTGGCCGGGTGGTGCCAGAATAACCTATCCATCACCCTTTTTTTCCGCACCATTGGTTAGAGCCTGTAAGTAAGAATTTCACTGTAAGGTCTACACATGTTGTATTCGGCGCACGTGACAAATAAACTTTGATTTGATATGAACGATCAAAGATGTCTGACTTTGTAGTAAGTACAGCATCATATGATATAAGGCATTTATGTATGTGTTATGAATGACCAAAGGTGTCTGACTTTGTAGTAAGTACACCGTCATATGCAACACAATCTCTAAATTCTTGCAAATATGTACAAAAAGTACTTCAGCAGATTTTGTGTGTTTTAGTGTGGCTTAATTTGTGTGAAAATACACCACTTTTGTGCAACTTCATTCATAGGAAAATACATTTTTGGGGGGCCATCTTCTAAAAACAATATTTTGAAAGTTATAGGAGCAATGCGTTTTGGGTAAAGGTGTTCTACGCTGTCTTTTTTTTGCGTCTCACATTTACTTATGTAAAAAAACAATATGCTAACCCAATATTGTTAAATCAACCAGATTGCCACCAACATACTTATATTATATAATAGTTGACTTATGTTTATTTATTTATTTTTTATTAACACCAATACTGTTTTCTATGCTTGTTTTCACTTAATACCCTTGGGATACTGGTGCTATGTCAGATTTTAGGAGGGTTGACAGATTGGAGTAAAAATTTTTTTTTTTTTGTGGTATCGATGAAGGTATTTGATTGGGGAATGGGGATACATTTGTACATGTGGGGAAACAGAAGACCTGCAAAAACAATCTGTTTGGTTTAAATTCCCCTGGTGCAACTGCATGGTATTTACAGCTATAACGAGTCTAGACTATGATCAATTAAGCCATATCAATGCAGTTAAACAGGTTCATGTAAAATAATGAATTATGTTGGCTTACCCTTATGGCACTTCCAAGGCTGTTTCTTGATGATTATTACAGTCATGTCAATCATGTTATATACTTAGGCTATTGTAACAAGGCATATGCCAGCATTGTAGGCCTACAGCAGGCCTTGGCAATTATTCTCCATGGAGGGACACATTGGAATATATTTTTGCCATCGCGGGCCAGAATCATGTTACAGGATTGTACAGCATGTGTTTGACTGTGTTAACATGCACAGAAATAAACCACATCCATTGTTCTCCTTTTGGAAGGTATTTTCATTATAAAAACATGCAATAAACTACACAGAGGGAAAAGTAGACTGTGCATTCAGCACCACGGACAGAACTCTTGTTAACTTGTATACACAAAAACACAAGAAAGAAAGAGCTCAACACTACATGTAAACTACTCAATCAGTGTGAAACTTTAAGTCTCTGATGCTCATTGACTAGGTATAGTTTATGACTTCGCTACGCGCAGGATTTCTGAGAGGTGAGAGTCAGTAGGAGATGATCTGGGCCTTGGCTTATTTTTCATCACTGAAAATGTCTGTTCACATACATAGGTTGACCCAAACAGTACAAATATCTCCTGAGCATGACTCCTAATCTTTGGAAAGTTTCGTTCATCGAGAGATGCATAGAACCTTGTCCGTGACATTGTTTTGAATAGTTATCCCATTACTGCATCAAACTGAAGATCAATAATCTCGAGTTCCAGGTCAGTGGGAGCATTGATGGTGAAAGGAGATTAAACCGATAACATGTCATTTTGCAACACCTTGAAATCCTCAAAATGACGAGAAAACTCACCGTTCAAAGCACGCAGCAGTGATGTATACTTCTCCCGCTGGTCATCTGATAGGGAACAGACTGGTAGTGTCAGAAGGTGGGTGAGATTCTACTTGGCGGGTCAGGAGGAGTAATTTTGCCTTGAAGGCTTTGACAAGGATGTACATCCGATGTGCAAAAAGGCCCTTCCCTTGTAGTTTGGAATTCAGTTCATTCATGACGGCCATGATGTCCACAGTGAAGGCAAAATCAGTCAATCATTCTTTATCTTGCAGTTGAGGGAAATCCACATATTTTCTTTTAATTTGCAAAAACTCAGCAATCTTCAGGTCCCACACGCTTTTTAAGCACCTTCCCCAAACTCAGCCATCTCACCATGTTTGTGTGGTAGGGGAGAACTGCATGACCCGACTCTGTCTCTTCCAACAGTGAGACAAACTGCCTGTGGTTTAAAGATTTTGCTCTTATGAAGTTTACCACTTTAGTGACTGTATCCACAACATGGCTCATTTTCAGAACACATTAACAGAGCACCTCCTGATGAATAATGCAATGCAGGAAAATAATTTTCTGATCTGGGTTCAGCTCAGCTACTTGATATTGTATCCTTATCAAGTTTGGGCACCCATCAGTGGTCACACTGGATAACTTTTCAAAACTCAGTCCCAGCTGAGCCACACATTTATTAACCTCCTCCATTAAATCTTTCCCTGTGGTTGTGCTCTTCAATGACTGCACTGAGGCTCCTCTGTCATTTCAAAGTCTGGGGTTATGTCTCGACAGAATATCAACAACTGTGCCGTTTCGTGGGCATCCCTGCTCTCATCCAGGGCCAAGGAGAAATAGGTGAAATATTTTACCTTGTCTTTCAACTGCTGTTCAATATTCTCTGCGATGTCTCCAACATGCCGTGTCACTGTTCGTCTTGACAGGGAAACATTTTCAAACAGCTCTTTCTTGTCGGGGCAAAGTATTGCTGCAGAGTCAAATGGCTTGCTATGTTTAGAAATGTTGTGGGACAGTACATAGCTAGCTCTCACAATTCCGTTGTTTGCTGAATGCAGTTTTGTGAAATGTCCTTGCTGCTTTTGCAACTGAGAAAGCAACTCTTTCGATGCACTTGCCCTCTGCTCAGAAGACTTATTCCTATATTTCTCTGCATGCTTCGTCTGGAAATGGCTGGACAAGTTGTAGTCTTTCAAGACAGCGATGCTCTCTTTGCACACTAAGTACACAGCTTTCCATGATACCTTAATAAATACATATTTCGATGTCCACTCTTGCTGGAGGAACACCCTACATTCATTGTCTACTTTCCTTTTCCGCCAATTTCTAGCGAGCTACTATTTGTCCTTCACTGTCTGTCCTCATGCAGTTGTTATTTATACGTGCCTTCAAAAGAAATGTCCCACAAGTGGTGAGAATTAAATCATTACACAAAGGAGAGTATTCATTGGGCTTTTAATTTGAATAACAAATACGTTTTTCAAAACTTTACTATGGCAAATTCTTTGTGATCTGACCATGATTCCACGGGGTGTATTGAATCAGGTATCGGGCAGGCTTTTGCACAGAACTGAGCTAGAAGCTACAATTAACCTGTGTTGATGAAGTGGTTTAATTTTCACAGTACTCAAATCAGACAGAGGAATACAAATGAATGCCTCAAAGATTAAACATCAAACTCCACAATATACTGCAATACTGCACATTATAGATGGTAATTGTGTTAAGGGAACTGGAGTTGAGGAATCAAGCCTGATATTCACAATATACTGTATTTATCTTTTTACAACAGAGTTCAATATGAATGTTACGGTGAGTGAATGAGGACCCAAAAGCGAACTAACTTAAACAGAGCTTCTTTAATAACCAAACATAGGTAGGCTCAGATAGACCGGCAGATTCCGACAGGACAGGACAAGGTTACAGCAAACATGACGATAGTCTGGCTCAGGCATGAAACACAACAAACAAGAATCCGACAAGGACAGGAACAAAAACAGAGAGAGATATAGGGGACTAATCAGAGGGAAAAGGGGAACAGGTGGGAGAAGGGGTGACGAGGTAGTCAAGAGGAGACAAGGAACAGCTGGGGGAAAGCGGGGGAGAAAAGGTAACCTAATACGACCAGCAGAGGGAGACAGGGTGAAAGGAAAGGACAGAGAGACACAACATGACAATACATGACAGTACCCCCCCACTCACCGAGCGCCTCCTGGCGCACTCGAGGAGGAAACCTGGCGGCAACGGAGGAAATCCTCGATCAGCGCACGGTCCAGCACGTCCCGAGAGGGAACCCAACTCCTCTCCTCAGGACCGTACCCCTCCCAATCAACGAGGTACTGGTGACCACGGCCCCGAGGACGCATGTCCAAAATCCTGCGGACCCTGTAGATGGGTGCGCCCTCGACAAGGATGGGGGGGGGGGGGGGGGAGACGAGCGGGGGCGCGAAGAACGGGCTTAATACAGGAGACATGGAAGACCGGGTGGACGCGACGAAGGTATCGCGGAAGAAGAAGTCGAACTGCGACAGGATTAATGACCCGAGAAATACGGAACGGACCAATGAACCGCGGGGTCAACTTGCGAGAAGCCGTCTTAAGGGGAAGGTTCTGAGTGGAGAGCCAAACTCTCTGACCGCGACAATATCTAGGACTCTTAGTTCTACGCTTATTAGCAGCCCTCACAGTCTGCGTCCTATAACGGCAAAGTGCAGACCTGACCCTCTTCCAGGTGCGCTCGCAACGTTGGACAAAAGCCTGAGCGGAGGGGACGCTGGACTCGGCGAACTGAGATGAGAACAGCGGAGGCTGGTACCCGAGGCTACTCTGAAAAGGAGATAGCCTGGTCGCAGACGAAGGAAGCGAGTTGTGGGCGTATTCTGCCCAGGGGAGCTGTTCTGACCAAGACGCAGGGTTGCGAAAAGAAAGACTGCGTAAGATGCGACCAATAGTCTGATTGGCCCGTTCTGCTTGACCGTTAGACTGGGGGTGAAAGCCGGAAGAGAGACTGACGGAAGCCCCAATCAAACGGCAAAACTCCCTCCAAAATTGAGACGTGAATTGCGGACCTCTGTCCGAAACGACGTCTGACGGAAGGCCATGAATTCTGAAAACATTCTCGATGATGATTTGTGCCGTCTCTTTAGCAGAAGGAAGCTTAGCAAGGGGAATGAAATGAGCCGCCTTAGAGAACCTATCGACAACCGTAAGAATAACAGTCTTCCCCGCTGACGAAGGCAGTCCGGTGACAAAATCTAAGGCGATGTGAGACCACGGTCGAGAGGGAATGGGAAGCGGCCTGAGACGGCCGGCAGGAGGGGAGTTACCGGACTTAGTCTGCGCGCAGACCGAACAAGCAGCCACGAAACGACGCGTGTCATGCTCCCGGGTGGGCCACCAAAAACGCTGGCGAATGGAAGCAAGCGTACCCCGAACGCCAGGGTGGCCGGCTAACTTGGCAGAGTGAGCCCACTGAAGAACGGCCAGACGAGTAGGAACGGGAACGAAAAGAAGGTTCCTAGGACAAGCGCGCGGCGACGGAGTGTGAGTGAGCGCTTGCTTTACCTGCCTCTCAATTCCCCAGACAGTCAACCCGACAACACGCCCCTCAGGGAGAATCCCCTCGGGGTCAGTGGAGGCTACTGAAGAACTGAAGAGACGAGATAAAGCATCAGGCTTGGTGTTCTTAGAGCCCGGACGATAAGAAATCACGAACTCGAAACGAGCGAAAAACAGCGCCCAACGCGCCTGACGCGCATTAAGTCGTTTGGCAGAACGGATGTACTCAAGGTTCCTATGGTCAGTCCAAACGACAAAAGGAACGGTCGCCCCCTCCAACCACTGTCGCCATTCGCCTAGGGCTAACCGGATGGCGAGCAGTTCGCGGTTTCCCACATCATAGTTACGTTCCGACGGCGACAGGCAATGAGAAAAATACGCGCAAGGGTGGACCTTGTCGTCAGAGAGGGAGCGCTGAGAAAGAATGGCTCCCACGCCCACCTCTGACGCGTCAACCTCGACAACGAACTGTCTAGAGACGTCAGGTGTAACAAGGATAGGAGCGGATGTAAAACGATTCTTGAGGAGATCAAAAGCTCCCTGGGCGGAAACGGACCACTTAAAGCACGTCTTGACAGAAGTAAGGGCTGTGAGAGGAGCTGCCACCTGACCGAAATTACGGATGAAACGACGATAGAAGTTCGCGAAGCCGAGAAAGCGCTGCAGCTCGACGCGTGACTTAGGGGCGGGCCAATCAATGACAGCTTGGACCTTAGCGGGATCCATCTTAATGCCTTCAGCGGAAATAACAGAACCGAGAAATGTGACGGAGGAGGCATGAAAAGTGCACTTCTCAGCCTTCACAAAAAGACAATTCTCTAAAAGGCGCTGGAGGACACGTCGAACGTGCTGAAGATGAATCTGGAGTGACGGTGAAAAAATCAGGATATCGTCAAGGTAAACGAAAACAAAGATGTTCAGCATGTCTCTCAGGACATCATTGACTAATGCCTGAAAGACAGCTGGAGCGTTAGCGAGGCCGAAAGGAAGAACCCGGTATTCAAAGTGCCCTAACGGAGTGTTAAACGCCGTCTTCCACTCGTCCCCCTCCCTGATGCGCACGAGATGGTAAGCGTTACGAAGGTCCAACTTAGTGAAAAACCTGGCTCCCTGCAGGATCTCGAAGGCTGAAGACATAAGAGGAAGCGGATAACGATTCTTAACTGTTATGTCATTCAGCCCTCGATAATCTATGCAGGGGCGCAGAGACCCGTCCTTCTTCTTGACAAAAAAAAAACCCCGCTCCGGCGGGAGAGGAGGAGGGGACTATGGTACCGGCGTCAAGAGCTACAGACAAATAATCCTCGAGAGCCTTACGTTCGGGAGCCGACAGAGAGTATAGCCTACCCCGGGGGGGAGTGGTTCCCGGAAGGAGATCAATACTACAATCATACGACCGGTGTGGAGGAAGAGAGGTGGCCCTGGACCGACTGAACACCGTGCGCAGATCGTGATATTCCTCCGGCACCCCTGTCAAATCACCAGGCTCCTCCTGTGAAGAAGAGACAGAGGAAACAGGAGGGATAACAGACATTAAACATTTCACATGACAAGAG
Source organism: Oncorhynchus mykiss (assembly GCF_057628025.1). Taxonomy (NCBI): domain Eukaryota; kingdom Metazoa; phylum Chordata; class Actinopteri; order Salmoniformes; family Salmonidae; genus Oncorhynchus; species Oncorhynchus mykiss. The sequence continues at coordinate 64,494,583 of NC_143040.1, forward strand.
ACGTTCCAGGAGAGGATAGAATTACTAGACCAATTAATGGAAGGATTATGACAAACTAGCCAGGGATGGCCCAAAACAACAGGTGTAAAAGGTGAACGAAAAATCAAAAAAGAAATGGTTTCGCTATGATTACCAGAAACAGTGAGGGTTAAAGGTAGCGTCTCACGCTGAATCCTGGGGAGAGGACTACCATCCAGGGCGAACAAGGCCGTGGACTCCCTTAACTGTCTGAGAGGAATGTCATGTTCCCGAGCCCAGGTCTCGTCCATAAAACAGCCCTCCGCCCCAGAGTCTATTAAGGCACTGCAGGAAGCTGACGAACCGGTCCAGCGTAGATGGACCGACAAGGTAGTGCAGGATCTTGAAGGAGAGACAGGAGTAGTAGCGCTCACCAGTAGCCCTCCGCTTACTGATGAGCTCTGGCTTTTACTGGACATGAAGTGACAAAATGACCAGCAGAACCGCAATAGAGACAGAGGCGGTTGGTGATTCTCCGTTCCCTCTCCTTAGTCGAGATGCGGATACCTCCCAGCTGCATAGGCTCAGCTCCCGAGCCGGCACAGGAAGATGGTAGTGATGCGGAGAGGGGGGCAACGGAGAACGCGAGCTCCTTTCCACGAGCTCGGTGACGAAGATCAACCCGTCGCTCAATGCGAACAGCGAGTTCAATCAGGGAATCCATGCTGGAAGGGACCTCCCGGGAGAGAATCTCATCCTTTACCTCTGCACGGAGACCCTCCAGAAAACGAGCGAGCAAAGCCGGCTCGTTCCAGCCACTGGAGGCAGCAAGAGTGCGAAACTCAATAGAGTAGTCTGTTATGGATCGATTACCTTGACATAGGGAAGACAGGGCCCTGGAAGCCTCCTCCCCAAAAACAGATCGATCAAAAACCCGTATCATCTCCTCCTTAAAGTCCTGATACTGGTTAGTACACTCAGCCCTTGCCTCCCAGATTGCCGTGCCCCACTCACGAACCCGTCCAATAAGGAGAGATATGACGTAGGCGACACGAGCAGTGCTCCTGGAGTAAGTGTTGGGCTGGAGAGAAAACACAATATCACACTGGGTGAGGAACGAGCGGCATTCAGTGGGCTCCCCAGAGTAACACGGTTATTGATTCTGGGCTCCGGAGATTCGAAAGCCCTGGAAGTGGCCGGTGGATCGAGGCGGAGATGGTGAACCTGTTCTGTGAGGTTGGAGACTTGGGTGGCCAGGGTCTCAACGGCATGTCGAGCAGCAGACAATTCCTGCTCGTGTCTGCCTAGCATCGCTCCCTGGATCTCGACGGCTGAGTGGAGAGGATCCGAAGTCGCTGGGTCCATTCTTGGTCGGATTCTTCTGTTACGGTGAGTGAATGAGGACCCAAAAGCGAACTAACTTAAACAGAGCTTCTTTAATAACCAAACATAGGTAGGCTCAGATAGACCGGCAGATTCCGACAGGACAGGACAAGGTTACAGCAAACATGACGATAGTCTGGCTCAGGCATGAAACACAACAAACAAGAATCCGACAAGGACAGGAACAAAAACAGAGAGAGATATAGGGGACTAATCAGAGGGAAAAGGGGAACAGGTGGGAGAAGGGGTGACGAGGTAGTCAAGAGGAGACAAGGAACAGCTGGGGGAAAGCGGGGGAGAAAAGGTAACCTAATACGACCAGCAGAGGGAGACAGGGTGAAAGGAAAGGACAGAGAGACACAACATGACAATACATGACAATGAATGAATTTTAGCATTTCTAAAGGGCATTGTTTGTGAATGTTTACTCTGTTGTTCTGATCTGCTTATCTTGTTTTAGCCACTTGGTACTGACCTTACAAGGTGCTAAGCAGAATACTTTATTTTTTGACGATATTGGTTTTGCAAGTCGCACAAAATGAAATAATCCACCCCAAAAAAATCACAGAGCACTAAGGCGCTAAAGTCTAGCAGGCTACAGATGTGTGCACATCCTTCCGGGGGTGTGAATCCATCTCCGTGCTGCGCCACTGAACCAGCCCCCCGACAGAGGAAAAAGTGGAATGGGGGTAATTTCATAATTCACACGAGGGATCGATGTGACATAATCTGTGGGGAAGGCTATTATTCTGTGGCATTTCTACAAGTTGTATAGGCAGACATTCGTGGATGGCAGGGCCAGACAAAAAGTAGGCGGGCACTCGAAAATCATTAAATTATCATAAAGGTTTAGACTACCATATACCTTAATGTAATCAATTGCGCACAACAAACCATCTAACGTGATTTCACATTACAGACTAAATAGTATTGTGGGCCTACCGAAATCCATGACTCTGGCGTTTAACATGCAACTCACATAGACCTAGACATAATAAACCATAGAATTAACAGACTATCAGACTTGAACATAATGCCCTGATATACAGTATATCACAAAAGTGAGTACACCCCTCACATTTTGTAAATATTTGAGTATATCTTTTCATGTGACAACACTGAAGAAATGACACTTTGCTACAATGTAAAGTAGTGAGTGTACAGATTGTATAACAGTGTAAATTTGCTGTCCCCTCAAAATAACTCAACACACAGCCATTAATGTCTAAACCGCTGGCAACAAAAGTGAGTACGCCCCTAAGTGAAAATGGTAAAACTGATTTGAGTTTGCCTGCTATTAAAGTCCCCGGCCACTAAGAGCGCCACTTCTGGGTGAGCATTTTCTTGTTTGCTTATGGCCTAGAATTGGTTGAGTGTGGTCTTAGTGCCTGCCTCGGTATGTGGTGGTAAATAGATGGCTAAGAATAATATAGATGAGAACTCTCTTGGTAGATAGTGTGGTCTACAGCTTATCATAAGGTACTCTACGTCAGGCGAGCAATACCGCGAGACTTCTTTAATTTTAGACATTGCGCACCAGCTGTTATTGACATTAAAGACACACACCCTTACCCCTACTCTTACCAGTCGTAGCTTCTCTGTTCCGTTGGTAGGAGAATCATAATCGTATGTTATCAATTTTATTTTACTGTGATTGCATGTTAGCAAGTAGAATTGGTGGCAGTGGGAGTTTACTCGCTTGCCTACGAATTCTCAAAAGGCAGGCAGATCTGCGTCCTCTTTTCCTCGGGAAAGCAGTATATCTTTCTCGTCAGGGTCGTTAAAGGATAAAGCTTCTTCCAGTTCGTGGAGATCCTGGGCTGGCGTGTTTACACGTGGTCTGTTTGTGGGGCCTGTTGAACGTACTGCCAAATTCTCTAAAAGAAGGTTGGAGGCGGCTTATGGTAGAGAAATTAACATTAAAATCTCTGGCAGCAGCTCTGGTTGACGCGGTCAGTGGACACTGTCACCATGCTAATTGCACTCTCCCTCAAAACTTAAAACGTCCGTGGCATGGTGTTGTGTGACAAAACTGCACATTTGAGAGTGGCCTTCTATTGTCCCCAGCACAAGGTGCACCTGTGTAAAGTTCATGCTGTTTAATCAGCTTCTTGATATGCCACACCTGTCAGGTGGATGGATTATCTTGGAAAATTAGAATTTGTAAGGACAGACACTGGGAGACGAGGAGCAAGTACAGGGAGTGAATATTTAATGAATAAACAGACAGGAAACAAAACACGAACAGCATCTGGACAATGGACACATAACGACATTAATGCTGACTCGGGAAATAAACTGAGGAAGTGACAGATATAGGGGAGGTAATTAATAACATGATGGAGTCCAGGTGAGACCGATGAAGCATTGATGAGCGTAACGATGGTGACAGGTGTGCGTAATGATAAGCAGCCTGTCAATCTCAAGCGCCGGAGAAGGGGAGCGGGAGCATACGTGACAAGAAATGCTCACTAACAGGGATGTAAACAAATTTGTGCACAACATTTTAGAGAAATAAGCTTTTTGTGAGTATGGAACATTTCTGGGATATTTTATTTCAGCTCATGAAATATGGGACCAACACTTTACATGTTGCATTTATATTTTTGCTCAGTGTAGATACCCAAGAAAACAATGCAAATGACTTTGAAGGACCTCTCATGAGATATATATTCTGGTAATGATGTTGTCATGGGCTGAATACAGTATGTTATTGTAGGATGACTATATTATTTAGATATAAACATGGACCGTGTCATCATCATTTTCCATACTAATCTTATACATTTATTATAAGGGCAAAATAAAACATTCAGCCCTCCCCCACCCGGTAATATTTTTTTTGTCAGCTCCACACGTCGGCAAACCCACAAACTACTTCCCACAGCTTTGTCGACATGGGAGACTGGCACTGCATCGCGGTGCTAGATGTGCCACTAGAGAACCTGGTTCGAGTCCAGGGTCTGTCGCAGCCGGCCGCGACCGGGAGACCCATGGGGGGTTGCACAATTGGCCCAGTGTCATCCGGGTTAGGGGAGGGTTTGGCCGGCAGGGATGTTCCCGTCGCGCTCTAGCGAGTCCTGTGGCGGGCCGGGCACAATACATGCTGACATGTTCGCCAGGTATTTCCTCTGACACGTTGGTGCGGCTGGCTTAAGCAGGTGTTTTGGAGGACGCAAAGCTTTCGACCTTCTCCTCTCCGAGTCCGTACGGGAGTTTCAGCGATGGGACAGGACTGTAACTACCAATTGGATACCCCGAAATTGGGGAGAAAAAGGGCTAAAAAATATATATAACTGTTATGTTAATACCTTTTCCCAACCTACAATCGCCTCTTTCACTTAGTACATTTTCAGAATATTTAATTAACTTGGACATCCTTTTTTTCAGACAACCCCTGTCTTGAAGGCTCGAACACAGAGATATCTGAAGCAGTGAGCCTTTCGTCTACTGGTACAAAGATAGCAGTCATTGAGTAGTGGCAGTGCCTCTCGCAACAGCACCTCTGTTGTGTCTGTCACAGTTACCTGGAGCTCTATACTCATCTGTCGTCTGGAGAGAAGACGATGGAGAACCTGGAGAGATGTGAAAAGAGCAGACACTTGGGATGGTGGGATGCAGAAGGGTGTGAGAGGTATTGAGGGGATTGTGGGGATAATAGAGTTCCCCTAGTATTCTATGTGTGGGCGGGGGATGCAGAAGGGTGTGAGAGGTATTGAGGGGATTGTGGGGATGATAGAGTTCCCCTAGTATTCTATGTGTGGGCGGAGGAGGCAGAAGGGTGTGAGAGGTATTGAGGGGATTGTGGGGATGATAGAGTTCCCGTAGTATTCTATGTGTGGGCGGAGGAGGCAGAAGGGTGTGAGAGGTATTGAGGGGATTGTGGGGATGATAGAGTTCCCCTAGTATACTATGTGTGGGCGGAGGAGGCAGAAGGGTGTGAGAGGTATTGAGGGGATTGTGGGGATGATAGAGTTCCCGTAGTATTCTATGTGTGGGCGGAGGAGGCAGAAGGGTGTGAGAGGTATTGAGGGGATTGTGGGGATGATAGAGTTCCCGTAGTATACTATGTGTGGGCGGAGGAGGCAGAAGGGTGTGAGAGGTATTGAGGGGATTGTGGGGATGATAGAGTTCCCGTAGTATACTATGTGTGGGCGGAGGAGGCAGAAGGCAATAAAAGAAAAATAAATCAGTGCCACATTTCCCATCTTATCACAGAAGAGGATTGTGGGAAATATAAGGCCTTCCCCCAGAGGTACGGAAGGGGATGAACATGTTACAATGAAACGGAGAGAGTGAGAGAGAGACAGACAGAGATAATAGACTATGAGTGCAATTCAGGCAGGGCAATTTCTGAAATGTCCCGTCTTCTTCTTGCACAGTGAATGTGCTATGCATCAGTCCATCCCCACTGATCTGACAACCAGGGAAGCACCTCTATCAAAACTGACAGAGGGATATTGAGTCCTCAGCACTGAGATGCGACTTACATGATTGAGAATCATTAGTGGCTGTCAGGCTTTTCTCTCTCTCTCTCTCTCTCTCTCTCTCTCTCTCTCTCTCTCTCTCTCTCTCTCTCTCTCTCTCTCTCTCTCTCTCTCTCTCTCTCTCTCTCTCTCTCTCTCTCTCTCTCACACACTTCAGTATCTAGATGCACTGCTCTTTTACTCATCTGCCCCAGTGGCTCTGAATCACGCTCCCTGTGTCTTTCTATCATATTAACATGGTTGCCTGGGAGAGTGGATTTATATTATTGTTACCTCTGAAGTTATTTATAGAGGGGAAATATACAATTCTCTATTATCTTTGTGTGTGCTAATATCCTAATTAAATCATACACATACTTATCCTGCAAATCCCCCCCATACAGCTGGAGACCATGTTTATTAGAACGGCTCATTACGCCACACGTGACAAAAACTAGAAGAAGAGCTGCTAAGTTTGGTGTGTGGGAGCTCCTGTACGCAGGGAGGAACTCCCCTCCCTGGACCTCCTCAGGGGGATTAGTGAGAAACTGCTGTGCCTTGGCAGGTAGAGTCACCAGGTGCACCCACAGATAGAAATCCTGTTCAGATGACGCACATGCTGTGAAACTACACCAGGAACACAACTCAAGAAGGAGCACCACAAGGCAGAGCCACCAAGTGCACCCACAGATACAGTGCCTTCAGAAAGTATTCATACCCCTCGACTTATTCCATGTTTTGTTAGGTTACTGTCACGCCCTGGCCATAGAGAGGCTTTTATTCTCTATTTTGGTTAGGCCAGGGTGTGACTAGGGTGGGCAATCTAGTTTCTTTATTTCTATGTTTTCTGTTTCTATGTTTTGGCCGGGTATGGTTCTCAATCAGGGACCCATGTCTATCGTTGTCTCTGATTGGGAATCATACTTAGGCAGCCTGTTTTTCCACCTTAGTTGTGGGTAGTTGACTTTGTTAGTGGCCTGTATAGATCTAGTCAGCTTCACCATCGTTTTTGTTGTTTCTTTGTTTTGCGACATTCTAAATAAAAAAGAAATGTACGCTCACCACGCTGCACCTTGGTCCGGTCATTTCCCTGACGACGTTTGTGACAGTTACAGCCTGAACTCAAAATTAATGAAATAGATATTTTTCTCGCACAATACCACAAACTGACAAAGTGAAAACATGTTTTTAGAAATGTTTGCAAATGTATTGATAATGAAATACAGAAATATGTAAATGAGATAAATATTCACACCCCTGAATCAATATATGTTATAATCACCACTGGCAACGATTACAGCTGTTTCCGGGTAAATCTCTAAGATTGTTAATAATTTCTAGACTACCATTTTTCAAGCAGATTTAAGCCAAAACAGTAACTAGGCCACTCAGGAACATTCAATACTGTCTTAGTATGCAACTCCAGTGTATATTTGGCCTTAGGTTATTTTCCTGCTAAAAGGTGAATTTGTCTCCCAGTGTCTGTTGGAAAGCAGACTGAACCAGGTTTTCCTCTAGGATTTTGTGTGTGCTTAGCTCTATTCAGTTCATTTTAAGCCTAGAAAACTCCCTAATCTTTGACGATGACGATCATACACATAAAATGATGCAGCCACAACTGTGCTTGAAAATATGAAGAGTGGTAGTCAGTGATGTGTTGTGTTGGATTTGCCCCAAACATAATGCTTTGTATCACGTTCTGTATTCAGGATATGAAGTTAATTTCTTTGCCACATTTTTTGCAGTTTTACTTTAGTGCCTTATTGCAAACAGAATGCATGTTTTGGAATATTTGTGTTCTGTACAGGCTTCCTTCTTTTCCACTCTGTCATTTAGGTTAGTATTGTGGAGTAACTACAATGTTGTTGATCCATCCTCAATTTTCTCCTATCACAGCCATTAAACCCTGTAACTGTTTAAAAGTCACAAGTGGTTTCCTTCCTCTCTGGCAACTGAGTTAGAAAGGACGCCTGTGTCTCTGTAGTGACTGTTTCTTTTGATACACCATCCAAAGTGTAATTAATAACTTCCCAATTTTTGTTTTTACACATCTACCAATAACAATAACATCTACCAATCCATCCTTCTTTGTGAGACATAGGAAAAACCTCCCTGGTCTTTGTGGTTGAATCTGTGTTCGAAATTCACTGCTCGGCTGAGGGACCTTACATATGATTGTACAGTGGGGCAAAAAAGTATTTAGTCAGCCACCAATTGTGCAAGTTCTCCCACTTAAAAATATGAGAGAGGCCTGTAATTTCCACCATAATTTGCAAATAAATTCATAAAAAAATCCTACAATGTGATTTTCTGGATTTTTTTTCTTCTCATTTTGTCTGTCATAGTTGAAGTGTACATATGAGGAAAATTACAGGCCACTCTCATCTTTTTAAGTGGAAGAACTTGCACAATTGGTGGCTGACTAAATACTTGTTTGCCCCACTGTATGTGTGGGGTACAGAGATTAGGTAGTCATTCAAAACCATGTTAAACACTATTATTGCACATAGGCCAGTTACACAACATCTCAATTGAATTCATTTTAAATTCCGGCTGTAACACAGAAAAATGTGGAAAAAGTCAAGGGGTGTGAATATTTTCTGAAGGCACTGTAGACTTCCCTTTCAGTCATATTATCCACAGCCCTCCAAAGAAGCCACCCTCGTCCCCAAAAATTATTTCTGCTGTTTTCCCTTTATACTGGTAGAGTAATCCCCTTAACATTCTACGTGACCACCAATGAAAATAACTGTTATCATGGAGTTCGTAATTTGTTAATGGTCTCCAAGTAGCTTCTATCAATGGAGGCCAACCCACCTTCGTTCCGACCGTAAATTATTATCACAGTCTCCTAGGAGCTTCTATCAATGGAGGCCAACCCACCTTCGTTCCGACCGTAAATTATTATCACAGTCTCCTAGGAGCTTCTAGGATTGGCCTCCATTGATAGAAGCTCCTAGGAGACTGTGATAATAATTTACGGTCGGAACGAAGGTGGGTTGGCCTCCATTGATTCCTACCTTTGTTTATCATCACAGTCTCCCAGAATCTTCTACCAATAGAGTCCCACCCACCTTGGTTCATACCTATGCTTATCATGAGTTTTGGGTCAGTTTAGTTTAACATGGAGCAGCAGGGGATGTGTGGATAGAGAGTGAGTCTAAATGTGTCCTCCAGCTGCTGTTGATTTAGAGGATTGCTGGGATTTCTAGGGTTTAGTACCAGTGCCACCATTAGATACTATTGGTGTTCCCTTCAGCAGATGACAGCTCAGCTCCACATTTACCTCCTGCACTTCCACAATCATTATGCGTCTTTATGAGTCTATGGATCAGTCCTGAGGTTTGCTCTTAAAGCTTTCCTGAGGAGGATGAAAATATGAATTGTTAACGCATGTTGTAATGACACATGGAGATAGGTCGGACTAAATTAACGTGTAACCAAGTATATGTTACATTGTACCTACAAAGTATTTCCACATCTTCAATGCCTAGTTTCTATGCCTATTCTTGTTGTTGTGTTTTTTACACTCTTTTTGAACCTGGCTTAATGGAATGTCTGCAGCATCCTGACTTGCTGCCTCCAAGGGGCAAAAGCACTAAGCCAAGCCCAGAGAACAGACTGTATTGAGTGTTGTGGGCTGCACTATGAAGTTCAACACTTCACACTGTCTTGTGACAGTGACAAGTTGTGACAGGATCATCATACAGCACACTGTAGCCTTATACAGCTGCCCGGTGTATGATTAGCACACAACAGCAAAACAAAAGCACAGAAATATAGCTAATTCAGCATGCAGAAACATGAAACAACAACTTATTCGAACCTGGGGATAAAGACAGATCTCATAATTTCAGGGGATTCAGAATCATAGTTGTTTACAAAAAATAATGCAATTTAGAGTTTATTGGATAGAAAATTACATGCAATTTATATTGTGAGATGAGATAAATAATGAACATGGTATAACAAAACAGAACATGACAGCGCAGCTTGACCACAACTGAAGTTACATGCAGTATTAGTCATTGTGTGTCAACTCTCAACAATAGCCCCCACAATATATAGGCATTCAGGGGTTAAATGTTCAATGTTAAATTCAAATCTCCATACTATCATATCTAAGCCAATATGTTTTTATTTAACCTTTATTTAACTAGGCAAGTCAGTTAAGAACAAATTCTTATTCTTAATATGAGACCAGTCTCAATGAAAATCAACTTTGAGTTACACAACACACTCCCCGTCTCTCATCGTGAGCCGTCCGTCTGTTACAAAGAACCACATTACGGATTTTTAACAGGGTCGTTAGCATTAGGAAAAAAATACAATTTCTTGCCCAGAACTAGCTCAACATCTAGGTGTCGGATATGAACAAGACTACAGTACAGTGTCCATAAAGTGACCATTAGACTTTCCACCTTTCGGACTGAATTCATTTATAGGGCAACAGCTTAGATTAAATATATAATTTATCCTTTCATTAAGAAACATCAATTGGCTAGCTTTTTGTAGCATTTCTGTCAATGCTAACATACAGAGTTCTATTTAACCGGGTCAGCAACTCGGTTGCTTGGCAACAACGCAGCTTCTGTAAGCTAATATTAGCTTTGCTTGTCCAAGTCCAGCAGCCAGCCTTTGTAGCTAGCTAACTAACACCAGTGAGCTGAAAGCTAGCTAGCTAACGAACAGGCAAAGAAAGCTATATTTGCTTATGGAAGGTTAGTTACACAAATAACTTCAGCCATTAACTAGCTAGCGAGAGCCAGACAACAATAGCTGACGTCGACACAGAAGGTAGCTAACTATAGCTAGTGCGCGTCCAAATGCCAGTCCTACATTTTCCACAAAGCATAGCTAGCTAGCTAACGTACATCAGTTCAAAACCAACACCAAACGTTGGTCAAATTGTCACACTGATACCTTACTATGCATGCAATGGGCTTTTGCAACAACTAGGTATTCCATATAGTCCAAGCTACAGTATGAGCTTCAACACAGTACCTGTTTGTGTATGAGATATTACCTATCCTAACTGCCATTGGTAATTGAACAGTAACTGTATATGGAGCAAGCACAAGGAGACTTGCAAAGTGATGTGATTAATTTTAGACTGACAGACGGGCTTGGTACTGATGTCCGTGAATGGGGAGAACCCTGGCCCTGGCATTAACATTTGACTTGTATTGTATTTTTTTAATTATTGAGTTGATTGGTATCAGTTAATATGGGGAGGGAGAAAACTGTTGTATTCTGCACCAGGATCAGGGAACTCAAAAATACAAATTACAGTAGATCAAAGCTGTGTGCTGGAAGACCTTGGTAGAGCATGGGTGGAATAGGCTTTGTGGTGCTCATGTAAAATTCCTTTCTTTTTCACTTTCAGACCAATGCCTACATCTCACTTAAAACATTTATTTTTATTTGTATAATACAAATGCTTTTCCCGCCTTCCATTCAAGGTTACCACCCCCCAATACACACACCATGCTCAGAACTCTAGAGCACATCAATGATAAGACTGGAATAGTTTTTATGCCATACCTTTTCACAGCAAATGTTGTTTGAAGCAATAGCCTACCTGCATTGATCCATGGATTCATCCCCCTCTTCGGATTGCAGCCCAAAATAGGATAGATAAAAATAGTCAACTTTTCGACCAGATGGAACATCTTTGTCAATTAGTCTTTTTCAAAGCCTGCAAATGAGAATCAACAGCTTTCACTTAAATCTGAGACTAATTTATGCCAGGCGTCTCCCATGCACATGCCGGCAAGTTTAGTAGTGGGAGTAGGCGTGGGCCGATGTGGACGGATGTCTATTTTAATAAATCCATTGAATACACACCGTCACACCGAAATCCATTATTAATTTGTTTTACACAGAAACATTATAAGACTAATAAAATGTATTTCAAAATGATAGAATGCCATATTTTGAGTTGAATTATGTTACTGGTCTGTGCAGCCTACACTGAGTATACAAATAACTAAGAACATCTTATCTTTTCATGTCATAGACTGATCCAGGTGAAAACTATGATCCGTTATTGATATCACTTCTTAAATCCACTTCTATCAGTGTAGAAGAAGGGGATGAGACAGGTTAAAGAAGGATTTTTAAGCCTTGAGACATTTCACACGCGAATTGTGTTTGTGCCATTAAAAGGGTGAATGGGCAAGACTGTCAGGCGCACCAGTTTGTGTCAAAAACTGCAATGCTTCTGGGATTTTCTCGCTCAACAGTTTCCTGTGTTTATCAAGAATGGTCCACCACCCAAAGGACATCTAGCCAACTTGACACAACTGTGGGAAGCATTGGAGTCAACATGGGTCAGTGGAATCCCTGTGGACTGCTTTCGATGTGAGGACAGACGCTGGGAGACGAGAAGCAAGTACAGGGAGTGAATATATTAATAAATAACGGACATGAAACAAAACAAGGACAGCGTCTGGACGAGGGGAACAAAACGACATTAATGCAGACACGGGAAGAAACTGAGGAAATGACAGATATAGGGGAGGCAATCAATAAGGTAATAGGGACTCTCTAGGTGAGTCCCATGAAGAGCTGATGTGCGTAACGATGGTGACAAGTGTGCGTAATGATGGGCCACCTGGCCCTCGAGCGCCAGAGAGGGGGAGTGGGAGCAGGCTTGACATTCGACACCTTGTAGAGTCCTTGCCCCGACGAATTGAGGACGTTCTCAGGGCAAAAGCGAGGGTGCAACTCAATATTAAGAAGGTTTCCCTAAAGTTTAGTATACTCAGTGTTATATGCTACATGGCTGCAGACAAGACACACTTAGGCTACTATAATCACATTCAACAACAGTCTAGGAATATAATGAAACATAACATAATAAAATACAAATAATATTTTTCCCATACAACTTGTTACATTGCAATGCATGGAACCGCTGTCATATAAAAAAGGGATATTTTGTCAACAGTGCACAAGGCAAGCCCATGCTTTTCAAAATCCACGTTTCATCTCTTTCCGACCCTCACTTCGCTTCGGAGCAGGTATAGTATCATCACGATACCAAAAGAAAATAATACCAATCTATATTTTCAAAGGCAAGTGTCTCCTGCTCATATTTCACAACCTCCATGGGCTTTTGGAGTTGCCTTTACGCAATTGAGCAAAAATAATAGGCATACACTTGATTTAGGCTACATTATTGCATGCTAAATGTTTCTAATCAGTGATAGATATGCAAACGAATATAGAGATACCACCTCCGCGTATTTGCCCTGCCGGAGAATTAACCAAATATACAGACGGAGAATCAGTGAAACAAAATCACATTGATTGATTAAGACAAGTCACAGGCTTTAGGTAGGGAGTAGACCTAGACTACTAAAAAACTGTGAGTGAAGAGCAAAACAATCCAGCTGTTAAACTACATGCTGGAAAAATGTTCTGATCAGTGCTAACGAATGAGCCAACAAGATGATCCGGAGCAGCACTCACCTCAACTTAGCTAACATTTCCACAACCAAATTCTAGCTTTAATCAATATGCAAATGGAGATTCAGTCAAAATAAAAATCTGACATTGATTGACTTATCAAGACAAGTCCCTATGCTTGTCTCAAAAGCAGCGCGAAATGGTGCTGAAATAGTTGAACACACGCGGGTAGGCTATTGCTTGAAATGTATTATATCAATTGGATGACTTTGGGAGTTTCAGCAAGAAACAATTTGATGCCTTCAATTGCATTAGCCTTTTATTCCCATATTTTCGTCACCCAGTGATATTTATTTCCACAGTAAGACTTTATGAATCCATCCAGTAGTGGTTAAGAACACCGTGCATATGGTGGGCTATGTGAAGAGATGGGTGAAGTGATATGTCTCGCAAAGTTTAGAACTGCACGGAGGATAGTAGTAACAGGCGCTGCCTAGCAAAAATCAAGACATTAAGAGCGTAGTGCGTGCCAATGCCGCCTCAACATTATGGCTGCATTTCATACTAAGCCGTAGGCAGAACTTTTATCTCAACCATGACTAGGTTGGTTGGCAGAAATACAAGTAGTGGCTTTATCGCTGGCAATAACTTTCATAAATAAATAAAAGTCTGCAAAAAGTTGGCGGGATGCTAAAATTGGCGGGAAAAACATCTTGGTTTGCATAAGATAAAAGTTTACAAAAGTGGCACGGGCGATACCATGTGACTAGAAAAGAGCTCCCTCATTCTCTTACTTCCTGACCTCTTTTAACTCCTGGACCTTGTGTTGCAGGTCGTCTCTCCTGAAGGAGAGAAGTGTCCTCAGGCCTACCAAGGGGCCTTCGCTTTTCATGGAAAGAACTAGTAACCGATAAGACAGGAAAAGTACCTTTCAGGGAAAGAGTAGCTGCAATTAAGTACACTTATAATTGTGACCAGGGCCGGTTCCAGGCGTAAGTGACATAAGCAGTCCCGGCTTGTTATGTCCGTCACTGACAGTCACTCAACTAGCCATGTCGGCTAACCAATCTTAGTTAGTATAGCCAGCTATCAAACTTCTATTAAACGTAGCCGAATACCGACTGGGCACGCAGGGAACTTGCCCAGGGACCCTGACCTCCTGAGGTGCCCGATTGATTTTGTTAGTCATTCTCACTCAGATATTATATTAACATGGCTGCTCTCTGTGTCTTTCTATGACTGTCTCGGAGTATGGATTTATATCATCGTTATCTCTGGATTTCTCTAAAGGGGGGAAATATACAATTCTCTATGCCTGTGCTTGTGTGTGTGTGTGTGTGTGTGTGTGTGTGTGTGTGTGTGTGTGTGTGCATTGTAGCAGTTTCAGGGGTTGTGTGGTGGATGGATGGTATGTGCCTGCGAGGTTTCTGTATTTTCTGGCTGCCAGGACCACGGACAACAATCGGAACTATTCCCCAGAGGCAGGACCACGGACAGCAATGGGAAGTATTCTCCAGAGGCAGGACCATGGACAGCTCAGAGAAAACTTCCAGACTGCAGCAGAACAGCCACACCTGTCTCCAGTTTACCCGGAATAAAGGAACTGATGATTTCAACACGGAGTGAACCCTCAAAGACCAAGATTGGAAGACCTTCCACTGGTGACAAAGAATTTCCTTTCTTTGAGTTGTGTGTATATATATATATAAGGAACACTGCCTGTACCTGATTTTAAAAAAGAACCGTGTTAACCCTTCACGTGGACTGGTGGTGTGTGTTTGTATGTGTAAACTCTGCCTTACTAAGATCATGGCGCTGAAACCGCCACATTATGCTAATATCATACACATACTAATCCTGCAAATCCCCCCAAACAGCTGGAGACCATGTTAATTAGAGGTTCACGGCTCATTACACCACACGTGACAGCAAGTAAAAGAAGAGCTGCTAAGTTTGGTTTGTGGGAGCTCCTGTACGCAGGGAGGAACTCTCCTCCCTGGACCTCCTCAGGGGGAAAAGAGCAACCAGCACCAGGAACACAACTCAAGATATAAAAGAGACACAGCCTTCTCCTTTGATTGGTCAGGCTGCATAGAGGAGAACAGAGTTTGGATCACAGACTGGGTATTAACATTTAATATTCGGTAGCTTCAGGTCTTATACATTGTTTAAAAGTGCTTTTCACGACATCCAGACTTACTTTACATACACAAAATCAGCAGGATAAAAAACAATAAGTTTATAAAATAACACTAAACATGATGACAGACTAACCATGGAGAACACTAAACATGATGACAGACTAACCATGGAGAACACTAAACATGATGACAGACTGAACATGGAGAACACTAAACATGATGACAGTCTGACCATTGAGAACACTAATCATGATGACAGACTGACCATGGAGAACAGTAAACATGATGACAGACTGACCATGGAGAACACTAAACATGATGACAGACTAACCAGGGAAGTGAACTAGACAGAGGTTAAAGCTAAGACAACAGAGAATCTGTGTAAGCCTGTGTGAAGAGGTGTGTCTTTAGTGTGGACTAGAATATATGTATGGATTGTGAGGTTCTGACATGGAGAGGGAGGGAGTTCCAGAGTTGGGGAGCTGCACTGCTAAAAGCCCCGTCTCCCATGGAGTGGAGGCTGGTGAGAGGGAGGGTGAGGAGGCCAGTGTCAGAGGAGCGCAGTGAACAGGTGGGAGTGTAGGAGGTCAGTACGGTATGAGGGCGCCAGTACTTTGACTGCCTTGTAGGTGAGCATGAGCTATTTGATGATGATCCTGTATTGAAGTGGGAGCCAGTGGAGTTTGATGAGGGTGGGGGTGATGTGGTCCCAAGGTCTGGTGTGTGTGAGGACTCCTGCAGCTGAATTTTAACATGTTGAAGTCTGTCCAGTGTTTTGGCGGGGAGTCCGTAGAGAAGGCCGTTGAAGTAGTCCAGGTGTGATGAAACCAAGACGTGAATGAGGGATTCAGCACTGGGGTCAGTGAGAGAGGGTGTGAGTCGTGAGATGTTTTCGAGGTGGAAGAAGGCTGACTTGGTGATCAGGATGTGGGGTTCAAATGACAGAGTGGGGTCAAATGTAACACCAAGGTTCCTGACTGTGGAGTAGGAGTGGATGATCTTCACTTCACTTCTTGTCTTTCATTATATTTCCTACCTTTTCATGATCATTCTCATTATGTTTGTATTTTGATTTAGTGGTATTACATGCTGATTTTATGAAGAAATTGTGGTTGTCTTGTTATTCTGGTAAAGAACTCCAATTGATTTTCATAAATAATTCATACCTTCAGATTAATAAATGTATTACTATTATTCTAATTTGTCTCGTAAATACTGTGACTCATAAGTCAGGTCTTCTGCCCCGTTAATCATTTCATAGTAATTACTGCACCCCCCCCCCCACCCTTACAAATGTAACTATAAAGGACAAAATACACATTGTGTACAAAACATTAAGAACCCCTTCCTAATATTGATTTGCAACCCCCTCCCCCCTACCTTTCAGTTTGCTAATTTACAAATTAGCAGAAACAAATTCAGGGGACAAGACCGAGATGATTAAGTGATTGTTGTTCTTTTGAACACTGTTTCCCATGAACGTCTCTTATTGTTGGTTCACTTCAACTGAAAAGTGCAGTATCACTGGCCTGGTTTCTTGTCTTGTAACATCACCCCCCTCCCTCCCCCCTGGATCAGTACCATTGAAGGAATCAGTACCATGGAGGGGACTGGGACTACAGCAGTACAGGATATCTTCAGAAAATCTTTTACCCAATCTAGATTTCACTCTCCATTGCACTGTTAATAGACTGTATGGCTTGCTTTGTCAGTTAGATGAATTGATCTTTTCAGGCTATTCACACCATTATTCTTTGGGGGATGTTCAATAAGAAATGCAACAGTGAAGCTGTGATTAATTTACAATTGATTTACAATTAATCCCGGCTTCATAACACGAGATGTCATTGCTGTTTTAAATCTAAGTTGCCTGCATAGCACACTGAATGAGTCATCTCCACTGGGGACTCTGGATTCAAATCAATTCACTGAATGAGTCATCTTCACTAGGGACTCTGGATTCAAATCAATTCACTGAATGTGTCATCTTCACTAGGGACTCTGGATTCAAATCAATTCACTCAATGTATTTCAAACAGTAAGGTTTTTACGCACAACCCACTTTTTTAATTGGTCAGTGTAATTTGTCTATGTCAACCTTTGCAGTTAATTCTGTTTGTTGTTGAAATTAGTATTTTGTTTTGATTGGTGCAGATGAACTGAGGTGAGTAATTGTCATTGAGGTAATTACAACGTTGTCGTAAAAAACGGGTATGTGTTCGGGTTGATGTTTTGAAATAAATACTTGAAAAAAAGGCCAGTCATCATTGATTTAAATAAATCTCTGGCATTTAATTAAAGCACATTGACCAGCTAGCTGCCTTACCTCTCTCTCACAAACACCCACAAAGACCTGCAAAAACATACTGTGAAGTCATATTTCTAGGTTTGTAATGATTTTGCGGTTTCAGCCCATAACAGTTTATGAGGTTTTAGAGGCAAGTCAATATTATGTTTAAACATTAGCTCAAATATGGATTTTTGTTGTTTACTGTAAAGAGCAGCATTGGAAACATTTACTGGAATTTCCTGGTTATTTAGCATAGATAAAATAAATGCTATAGAATTGCTCTCAAAAGTAGTAAAATATATGAGTAAAAATAACATTAAAAGAAAATGGCTGTCAACTCTCTCAAGGACGTATATAACCTCACAAAGCTTCACCTCAATTCCCGATGAACAAAAAAGCTAGAATTGTGAGATTCTCTATTCACTTAGAAAAATTATAAAAAATTCTGTTACACCATTCAGGAGACGCTTCTCTAGGAGAGGGTAGTAAGCTGGTTTTTAGAGCCCCCTTGAGATAAGATGAACATTTTTGATATTTGCTCATTTTGTAGCGTCTCTTAAATCTTAACATGTATGTTTCCATTAAAATTATATCTTCTAGTCTCTTGTGACTGATTTGCTTCTGGGTGCCAACATTCACGCTTATATAAAACCCATAGTCAATACCATCACTATCATCACATGGCTTGAAAATATTCCCTTCCATTTCTTTGGACCCTCTCCACCCAACCCTGGTCCAAATTTCCTCCAAGTTGAAACAGAATGCTTGACATCTCCTGCTCCCTTGGGGTTAAACTACAGGGACCATGGTTAACATGGACAATTATAATCCTCACATATAAACCTGATGACAATAGAAGACACAAGTATACTACTCACACTAGAGATGCTAGCAACTGCAATTGACAAAAACCAATGTTCCTGCAGATACCGTAGCTCATGGCCCAGATGGGATCATAGATGGGATCAAAGTGCATCGCTTTTCTAGGCTACCTGCAGCTGTTTTTTTTTGTTTTGGTGTCAGGTATGGGCTTCCATATAAAACAGCTCTTTGTGGTGAATTCACCTATACCCACGTGTTCAGTTGCAATTTGCTTTTACCACATTTAATGATTTGCATTATATTCATAAACACTAAGCCTGGTTTGTTTTAATGTTGTAAGGTCAGCCCAGTAGTGCCAGATCAAGGTACAATTTCTAGCCCAGTGACCCCTCAACACCCGCCCACAAGGCCTGAAAACTATCCCAATTGTTTTTTTCAGCAGCAGGAGAGGACAATCTAAATACTTATGGTCAAATTGCTTCTCTGCATTTCTCCCTTTGTTATTGGTTCATCACACCAAATGATTTAATCTGAACTATAGAAGTGATTGATAGTGAATGGTTAAGAGGTACGTTTCTTTCAATTAAACATTCTTGTGAAATGGTGTTAATTTCACAACATCCAGTGAAGTGGCAGCGCGCCAAATTCAAACTACAGAAATATCAATACTCAAGATTCGTGTAATACATCAAAATAAAGCTTAATTTCTTGTTAATCCAGCCGTAGTGTCAGATTTCAAAAAGGCTTTACGGCGAAAGCAGACCATGCGATTATCTGAGGACAGCGCCCCGCATACAAACACATGAAAATAATTTTCAACCAGGCTGGTGGTGACACAAAAGTCAGAAATAACAATATAATAAATGATTTACCTTTGAAGATCTTCTTCTGTTGGCACTCAAAATGTCCCAAAAAACATCACAAATGGTCCTTTTGTTCAATGATGTTCTTCTTTTATATCCCCAAAATGGCAATTTATTTGGAGCGTTTGATTCAGAAATACACCGGTTCCAACTCGCCCAACATGACTACAAAGTATCTAATAAGTTATCTGTAAACTTGGTCCAAATATTTCAAAGAATGTTCCTAATCCAACCTAAGGTATCCTAAAATGTAAATAATCGATAAAATGTAAGACGGAATATACTGTGTTCAATATCGTAACAAACAACGTGAAGTTCGTTCCAGTTCACGTGCAGCAAACAAAAGAGTCCACTTGCCTTGACACTTACAAAGAACAGCCCTACTTCTTCATATCTCAAAAGAAAAACATCAACCAATTTCTTAAGACTGTTGACATCTAGTGGAAGCCACAGGAACTGCAACCAGGTTCCTATTAAATAGGTATTCCCATAGAAAACCAATTGAAAACACAGTGACCTCAATTTTGTTTTTCCCTGGATGGTTTGTCCTCTGGGTTTCGCCTGCGAAATCAGTTCTGTTATACCCACATACATTATTTTAACAGTTTTAGAAACTTTAGAGTGTTTTCTATTAGAGGTTGATGGATTGTGATTTTTCAACGCCGATACGATACTGATTATTGGAGGACCAAAATAAGCCGATACCGATTAATCAGCCAACTTTTTTATTTTTATTTGTAATATTGACAATTACAACAATACTGAATAAACATTTATTTTAACTTAATATAATACATAATTAAAAATCTATTTAGCCTCAAGTAAATTATGAAACAAGAGAAGTGACACAAGTGTACCTGGTTAATATTGCCTGCTAACCTGGATTTCTTTTAGCTAAATATGCAGGTTTAAAAATATATACTTCTGTGTATTGAAAGGCATTGGTGTTTATGGTTAGGTACAGTCGTGCAACGATTGCGCTTTTTTTCCCGCAAATGCCTTTTTGTTAAATAATCCCCCAGCGTTGCATCGATTATATGCAACGCAGGACACGCTAGATGAACTAGTAATATCATCAACCATGTGTAGTTAACTAGTGATTATGATTGATTGATTGTTTTTTATAAGATAAGTTTAATGCTAGCTAGCAACTTACCTTGGCTTCTACTGCATTCGCGTAACAGGCAGGCTCCTCGTGGAGTGCAATGAGAGGCAGATGGTTAGAGCGTTGGACTAGTTAACCGTAAGGTTGCAAGGTTGCAATCCCGGCGCTGACAAGGTATAAATCTGTCATTCTGCCCCTGAACGAGGCAGTTAACCCACCATTCCTAGGTTGTCATTGAAAATAAGAATGTGTTCTTAACTGATTTGCCTAGTTAAATAAAGGTGTAAAAATAATATTTTTTAAAATATATTTTTTAAATCGGCCAAATCGGTGTCCAAAAACACAGATTTTTGATTGTTATGAAAACTTGAAATATCCCCTAATTAATCGGCCATTCCGATTAATCGGTCAACCTCTATTTTCTATCCAAATCTACCAATTATATGCATATCCTAGCTTCTGGGCCTGAGTAATGGCAGTTTACTTTTGGCACGCTTTTCATCCGGACGTGAAAATACTGCCCCCTATCCCTAAGAAGTTTTAACACAATGTTAATCATTGTGAAATAGTGTTAATACAAGTCACATTGCTCTAAAATTACTGTATTCCTTTAAACTGGAGTATAACAATCTCCAAGCCCCAACAGTTTGCTTTTCGGCTTCTTTTATTTAATAATAAACATAAATTAATGTGTAGAGATAAGTACTCACCAAAACAGCAGTGCTGGTTTGGTAGTAGCCCTCCAAAGATGATGAGGTGATCCCCACACAAGTTGCTGCTGCTGCTGCCATTCCCCATATGTTACTCTACAGGGAGCAGAGGAACAGACAGAGATATAATGAGGGGTGAGTTAGATAAACAGGGGGAATGAGACTTTACAGACAGATGTGTGTGTTCTGCTCACCCACAACGTGCTGGGTTAGACCAACCAGGAGCCCCACTACCAGGTTGAAGTGCTGGGTGAGGCCAACCAAGAGCCCCATTACCAGGTTGAAGTCATTTCTTGGACTTTAGGGTACACTCAGCAACAGTGCTCCAGTCAGTTCAAAGGGTGGAAAATGCTCATGATCCCATTACAAGTTGGTGCTCCTGTCACCATCACCACAAAACAGAGAAAGAGAGTAGAGAAACAGACATATATACATTTATGAGGGATGAGTTAGAGAAACAGGGAGAATGAGACTTTACAGACAGATGACTGACGGAAGTGTCTGTGTGTGTAGACTCAAAAATAACGCTTGTAAAATATACTCACCCTGCTTTTATATTGTGGGCTCTGCCCATATCCAGAGCACTATTTTCCTGCTGTGAACTACCACCCTGTCTGTTCTTTTTTGTTCCACGGATCAAAACTATTCACATCAAATTTAACTATTTACAGTCTGTTTCTTCTACTTTTAGATAGGAGGGTTGTCCTCATCTACCTCAGCCTGTTGTGAGTAGATGTCAGCGGTGAACAATGGGAGCATCCTTGCTGACGGCCTGCATTTGTGGCAGCATATCTTGTTCCTTTGCATGTGGGCTCGGACTCTCATGATGTTCTCAAGAGATTTTTCCTGCATTCTGTTTCTCAGCTTGTTTTTTTATTAATGCCATCTGGGAGAAGGCACATTCACCAGCAGCATGGCTGAATGGCAAAGAAAGCATGGAGAGAGCAACATTTTCGAGTTCCTAATAATCTTTCTCCTCCGCAGCATGTCTAGACTCCTCTAACCAGAACCATTCTATTTTACTGTCTTCTTTGTTTGTCCATCCTTGAGTGTGGATCACTCTCCACTGTTGGTCAGCCTTTCCAGGAGAGGGAAGAAGGAGAGAGCATCTAGACGCTACAGAGCACAATGCTCAGGGAGAGAAACTTGAGTGCCTCCAGTTGTTTGATATTATCCAGGAGTCTCTTCTTGAGCTCCCTTGTCAGAACTACCATGTAATCTGCACTGGGTTTTCATGTCCTGTACTATTTGTGGGTCTATTCCTCTGGCTTCAGAGAGGGCAAGGCAGAACTGAACCCCAAAGTCCACAGCCTCGAGCGGCAGGCAATACTCATCTGTCAACTCAAATTCCATGAGTTCGCTCCAGGTGTGGAATTATTGTGGCACCACAATCCACAAGAGAGTGGTAGAAGGTCTTTAGATCAGATAAAAGTTTTCCCTGATTAGCTTGCTGAAAAGTTTGTTGATCTCCCACTGTTGGCTGCAGAAACTTCAGGTACACTAGGTTGCCTAGTTCAGTGTACATCTGCAGCATGGTTTCTCTCACTGTCTTTAACTATCTGAAAATGAAGCTTCAGCTCATCATACTGTGACAGTACCCGATTGACACACTCACAGATTGCAAGCCATCTGGTGTCAGAGAGGTTGCAATATCTTCAGAGGGGCTTCACCAACATTGATGGTGGTATATATACAGTATATGTACTCATATTTTGAGATTTGCCGGGTGGCATTGGAGGACCATGTACGGTGCATTCGTAAAGTATTCATGACCCTTCCCATTTCCAAATGTATCTTACAGCCTTATTCTAAAATTAATAAATTATTATTATTCCTCATCACTCTATACACAATACCCCATAATGACAAAAGCAAAAACTGGTTACATGTTTTGTTGTTGTAACTTTATAAAAAATGTAAAACAGAAATGACTTATTTACATAAGTATTGTCCGTAGAGCTCTGAGACAGGATTGTGTCGAGGCACAGATCTGGGGAAGGGCACCAAAAAATGTCTGCAGCATTGAAGGTCCTCAAGAACACAGTGGCGTCCATCATATTTAAATAGAAGAAATTTGGAACCACCAAGACACTTCCTAGAGCTGGCCGCCTGGCCAAACTGAGCAATTGGGGAAGAAGGGCCTTGGTCAGGGAGGTGACCAAGATTTAACTATTTGGCTTGAAGGCCAAGAGGCACGTCTGGAGGACACCTGGCACCATCCCTACGGTGAAGCATGGTGGAGGCAGCATCATGCTGGTGAGGATGTTTTTCAGCGGCAGGGACTGGGAGACTAGTCATGATTGAGGGAAATATTAACAGAGCAAAGTACAGAGAGATTCTTGATGAAAACCTGCTCCAGAGTGCTCAGGACCTCAGACTGGGGCGAAGGTTCAACTTCCAACAGGACAACAACGCTAAGCACACAGCCGAGACGAAGCAGGAGTGGCTTCAGGACAAGTCTCTTAATGTCCCTGAGTGGCCCTGCCAGAGTCCGGACTTGAACTCTATCGAACATCTCTGGAGAGGCCTGAAAATAGCTGTGCAGCTACGCTCCCCATCCAACCTGACAGAGCTTGTCAGTATCTGCAGAAAACGATGGGAGAAACTTCCCAAATACAGACGTGCCAAGTGTCATACACAAGAAGACTCGAGGCTGTAATCACTGCCAAAGGTGATTCAACAAAGTACTGAAAATCAAATCAAATCAAATCAAATTTTATTTGTCACATACACATGGTTAGCAGATGTTAATGCGAGTGTAGCGAAATGCTTGTGCTTCTAGTTCCGACAATGCAGTAATAACAAGTAATCTAACTAACAATTCCAAAACTACTGTCTTGTACACAGTGTAAGGGGATAAAGAATATGTACATAAGGATATATGAATGAGTGATGGTACAGAGCAGCATAGGCAAGATACAGTAGATGGTATCGAGTACAGTATGTACAAATGAGATGAGTATGTAAACAAAGTGGCATAGTTTAAAGTGGCTAGTGATACATGTATTACATAAGGATACAGTCGATGATATAGAGTACAGTATAACGTATGCATATGAGATGAATAATGTAGGGTAAGTAACATTATATAAGGTAGCATTGTTTAAAGTGGCTAGTGATATATTTACATCATTTCCCATCAATTCCCATTATTAAAGTGGCTGGAGTTGAGTCAGTGTCAGTGTGTTGGCAGCAGCCACTCAGTGTTAGTGGTGGCTGTTTAACAGTCTGATGGCCTTGAGATAGAAGCTGTTTTTCAGTCTCTCGGTCCCAGCTTTGATGCACCTGTACTGACCTCGCCTTCTGGATGATAGCGGGGTGAACAGGCAGTGGCTCGGGTGGTTGATGTCCTTGATGATCTTTATGGCCTTCCTGTGACATCGGGTGGTGTAGGTGTCCTGGAGGGCAGGTAGTTTGCCCCCGGTGATGCGTTGTGCAGACCTCACTACCCTCTGGAGAGCCTTACGGTTGAGGGCGGTGCAGTTGCCATACCAGGCGGTGATACAGCCCGCCAGGATGCTCTCGATTGTGCATCTGTACAAGTTTGTGAGTGCTTTTGGTGACAAGCCGAATTTCTTCAGCCTCCTGAGGTTGAAGAGGCGCTGCTGCGCCTTCTTCACGATGCTGTCTGTGTGAGTGGACCAATTCAGTTTGTCTGTGATGTGTATGCCGAGGAACTTAAAACTTGCTACCCTCTCCACTACTGTTCCATCGGTGTGGATAGGGGGGTGTTCCCTCTGCTGTTTCCTGAAGTCCACAATCATCTCCTTAGTTTTGTTGACGTTGAGTGTGAGGTTATTTTCCTGACACCACACTCCGAGGGCCCTCACCTCCTCCCTGTAGGCCGTCTCGTCGTTGTTGGTAATCAAGCCTACCACTGTTGTGTCGTCCGCAAACTTGATGATTGAGTTGGAGGCGTGCGTGGCCACGCAGTCGTGGGTGAACAGGGAGTACAGGAGAGGGCTCAGAACGCACCCTTGTGGGGCCCCAGTGTTGAGGATCAGCGGGGAGGAGATGTTGTTGCCTACCCTCACCACCTGGGGGCGGCCCGTCAGGAAGTCCAGTACCCAGTTGCACAGGGCGGGGTCGAGACCCAGGGTCTCGAGCTTGATGACGAGCTTGGAGGGTACTATGGTGTTGAATGCCGAGCTGTAGTCGATGAACAGCATTCTCACATAGGTATTCCTCTTGTCCAGATGGGTTAGGGCAGTGTGCAGTGTGGTTGAGATTGCATCGTCTGTGGACCTATTTGGGCGGTAAGCAAATTGGAGTGGGTCTAGGGTGTCAGGTAGGGTGGAGGTGATATGGTCCTTGACTAGTCTCTCAAAGCACTTCATGATGACGGATGTGAGTGCTACGGGGCGGTAGTCGTTTAGCTCAGTTACCTTAGCTTTCTTGGGAACAGGAACAATGGTGGCCCTCTTGAAGCATGTGGGAACAGCAGACTGGTATAGGGATTGATTGAATATGTCCGTAAACACACCGGCCAGCTGGTCTGCGCATGCTCTGAGGGCGCGGCTGGGGATGCCGTCTGGGCCTGCAGCCTTGCGAGGGTTAACACGTTTAAATGTCTTACTCACCTCGGCTGCAGTGAAGGAGAGACCGCATGTTTTCGTAGCAGGCCGTGTCAGTGGCACTGTATTGTCCTCAAGCGGGCAAAAAAGTAATTTAGTCTGCCTGGGAGCAAGACATCCTGGTCCGTGACTGGGCTGGATTTCTTCCTGTAGTCCGTGATTGACTGTAGACCCTGCCACATGCCTCTTGTGTCTGAGCCGTTGAATTGAGATTCTACTTTGTCTCTGTACTGGCGCTTAGCTTGTTTGATAGCCTTGCGGAGGGAATAGCTGCACTGTTTGTATCCCTGTCATGTTACCAGACACCTTGCCCTGATTAAAAGCAGTGGTTCGCGCTTTCAGTTTCACACGAATGCTGCCATCAATCCACGGTTTCTGGTTAGGGAATGTTTTAATCGTTGCTATGGGAACGACATCTTCAACGCACGTTCTAATGAACTCGCACACCGAATCAGCGTATTTGTCAATGTTATCTGACGCAATACGAAACATCTCCCAGTCCACGTGATGGAAGCAGTCTTGGAGTGTGGAGTCAGCTTGGTCGGACCAGCGTTGGACAGACCTCAGCGTGGGAGCCTCTTGTTTTAGTTTCTGTCTGTAGGCAGGGATCAACAAAATGGAGTCGTGGTCAGCTTTTCCGAAAGGGGGGCAGGGCAGGGCCTTATATGCGTCGCGGAAGTTAGAGTAACAATGATCCAAGGTCTTTCCACCCCTGGTTGCGCAATCGATATGCTGATAAAATTTAGGGAGTCTTGTTTTCAGATTAGCCTTGTTAAAATCCCCAGCTACAATGAATGCAGCCTCCGGATAAATCGTTTCCAGTTTGCAGAGTTAAATAAAGTTTGTTCAGAGCCATCGATGTGTCTGCTTGGGGGGGGATATATACGGCTGTGATTATAATCGAAGAGAATTATCTTGGTAGATAATGCGGTCTACATTTGATTGTGAGGAATTCTAAATCAGGTGAACAGAAGGATTTGAGTTCCTGTATGTTTCTTTCATCACACCATGTCACGTTGGCCATGAGGCATACGCCCCCGCCCCTCTTCTTACCAGAAAGGTGTTTGTTTCTGTCAGCGCGATGCGTGGAGAAACCCGTTGGCTGCACCGCTTCGGATAGAGTCTCTCCAGTGAGCCATGTTTCAGTGAAGCAAAGGACGTTACAGTCTCTGATGTCCCTCTGGAATGCTACCCTTGCTCGGATTTCATCAACCTTGTTGTCAAGAGACTGGACATTGGCAAGAAGAATGCTAGGGAGTGGTGCACGATGTGCCCGTCTCCGGAGTCTGACCAGAAGACCGCCTCGTTTCCCTCTCTTTCGGAGTCGTTTTTTTGGGTCGCTGCATAGGGTCCACTCCGTTGTCCTGTTTGTAAGGCAGAACACAGGATCCGCGTCGCGAAAAACATATTCTTGGTCGTACTGATGGTGAGTTGACGCTGATCTTATATTCAGTAGTTCTTCTCGACTGTATGTAATGAAACCTAAGATGACCTGGGGTACTAATGTAAGAAATAACACGTAAAAAAACAAAAAACTGCATAGTTTCCTAGGAACGCGAAGCGAGGCGGCCATCTCTGTCGGCGCCGGAAGTCACTGAGTAAAGGGTCTGAATACTTATGTAAATTGTATTTACAGTTTTATAAATTAGCTAAAATTACGAATGACTTTTTGCTTTGTCATTATCGGTTATTGTGTGTAGATTGATCCATTTCAGAATAAGGCTGTAACGTAACAAAATGTGTGTGCTGTTCTGTGAAGGGAGGAGTACACAGCGTTGTACAAGATCTTCAGTTTCTTGGCAATTTCTCACATCCTTTATTTTCCTTTCTCAGAATAAGAATGACAAGTTTCAGAAGAAAGGACTTTGTTTCCGGCCATTTTGATCCGGTAATCGAACCGACAAATGCTGATGCTCCAGATACTCAACTAGTCTAAAAAGGCCAGATTTATTGTTTCCAGCTACAACAGTCATTTACAACCATGTCTACACTGTATTTCTGATCAATTTGATGTTATTCTAATGGTCAAAAAATGTGCTTTTCTTTCAAAAACAAGGACATTTCTAAGTGACCCCAAACTTTTGAATGGTGGTGTTGTTCCTGTGTCAAACAATGTTCTTTCTTTAGAAAATGGAGCAGCATTTCTCTTGTGTTTCTCTGTTTGTGCATGTGAAATAGGATCAGAGTGGTGGGCCCGCATTTCTGATTTCCAATACCTACAGTAAGCTTTTATGTAATCTGCTGGGATGCTCTTAATCCATTCCATTATACCCTGTTCTCTAGCCCAGCCTTTGCAATATTTTCACCATATTTTGCACATTTACCTGGCATTCTGACAGTAGAATCGTGTCTAGCCATTAAACTAGCCTGTCAAATCAGTTCGTTCCTCTGTCCTCTCTGCTCGTTGCTCCCTCTCCTGACCTCAGCTTTCTGGCCAGAGCCAAAGCACATTGTTCGATCCTCTCTCCCTCTCTCTGAAACGGTTGGATGATTATTTATCGGTTTCTCTCCCTTGCTCTGTTAGCTGTAATGACTGGTAGGACTGGATGTGGTCAGGGTACTAAGAACACAGCAAATAATATGCAGCATCCTCTGGATATGTGTGCAACAAAAGTTAAACATTCACCTTCTGCTACCATTTCTGTCAAGCCATCTACGCATACAGTTTGACGCACACGTTTGATAAACCCAACGTATACACCACACAGAACGCACTGCAACTGCCTCTGCAATGCAGTGCTGCAAGGCTAACGCAGCGTTCCATTGGAAATGAAGGTACTTCTGAAGTACCAAAATGCAATGACACTATAAGTGTGATCGAGACGCGACTCAGCTGAGCTGCCTGCTGCAGCAGAAGCGTTCTCCGTCACAACAGTACTACACACACACACACACACACACACACACACACACACACACCCCTCCGGCCCGCAACTCCCTTCCAATGATTGCATTCGGAAAGTATTCAGACCCCTTGACTCTTGCCACATTTTTTTATTCTAATATTGATTCAATTGTTTTTTCCCCTCATCAATCTACACACAATACCTCATAATGACTAAGCAAAAACTGTTTTTTAGAAATATTTGTAAATGTATTAAACATTTAAAAATTAAATATCACATTTACACAAGTATTCAGACCCTTTACTCAGTACTTTCAGCAACTTGGATTACAGCCTCTAGTCTTCTTGGGTATGAAGCTACAAGCTTGGCACACCTTTATTTGGGGAATTTCTCCCGGTTTTCTTTGCAGATCCTCTCAAGATCTGTCAGGTTGGATGGGGAACGTTGCTGCACAGTTATTTTCAGGTTCAAGTCCGGGCTCTGGCTGGGCCACTCAAGGACATTCAGGGACTTGTCCCGAAGCCACTCCTGTGTTGTCTTGGCTGTGTGCCAAGGGTCGTTGTCCTGTTGGAAGGTGAAACTTCACCCCAGTCTGAGGTCCTGAGCGCTATGGAGCAGGTTTTCAACAAGGATCTCTGTACTTTGTTCCATTTATATTTCCCTCAATCTTGACTAGTCTCACAATCCCTGCCGCTGAAAAAAATCCCCACAGCATGATGCTGTCACCAACATGCTTCACCGTAGGGATGGTACCAGGTTTCCTCCAGACGTGATGCATGGCATTCAGGCCCAGAAAAATCTATCTTGTTTTCATCAGACCAGAGAATCTTGTTTCTCTTGGTCTGAGAGTCCTTTAAGAGCTTTTTGGCTAACTCTAAGTGGGCTGTCATGTGCCTTTTACTGAGGAATGGCTTCCGTCTGGCCACTCTACCAAAAAGGCCAGATTGGTGGAGTGCTGGAGAGATGGTTGTCCTTCTGGAAGTTACTCCCATCTCCACAGAGGAACTCTGGATCTCTGTCAGAGTGACCATCTGGTTCTTGGTCACCTCCCTCACCAAGGCTCTTTCTCCCCTGATTTCTCATTTCGGAAGGTGGCCAGCTCTAAGAAGAGTCTTGGTGGTTCCAAACTTCTTCCATTTAAGAATGATGGAAGCCACTGTGTCCTTAGGAACCGTCAATGCTGCAGAATTTTGCCCCAGATCTGTGCCTTAAGACAATACTGTGGGCAATTCCTTCGACCCTGTGGCTTGTTTTTTTTCTCTGACATGCACTGTCAACTGTGAGACCTTATATAGACAGGTGTGTCCCTTTCCAAATCATGTCCAATCAATTGAATTTAGCACAGGTGAACTCCAATCAAGTTGTAGAAATATCTCAAGGATGATTAATGGATACAAGATGCACCTGAGCTCAATTTCGAGTCGCATAGCAAAGGGTCTGAATACCTATGTACATTTCCCAAAATTACCACAAACCTGTTTTCACTTTGTCATTATGAGGTATTGTGATGTCATTATGGGATATTGTGATGTCATTATGAGGTATGGTGTGTAGACTGATGAGGAAAATGTTTTAGTAAATCCTTTTTAGAATAATGCTGTAATGTGACAAAATGTGGAAAAGGGATGGGGTCTGAATACCTTCCCCGCCACTCACTCACTCACTCACTCACTCACTCACTCACTCACTCACTCACTCACTCACTCACTCACTCAGTCACTCACTCACTCACTCACTCACTCAGCAACAGCAGCCTGCCTTACTGCCTGATAGTCAGCAGGTGACAGGTGATAGTGAAATGAATAGATAATACAAAAAATAGAACTACCATGGCGGCCGCGGTACAATTAGGAAGTAAACCAAAAAAACAACCCGGAACCAATACATTTTCACCCACAACATCGCTTTCAAAGTAGCCCAAATTGGCAGGAAAACCGCCAACATGGAAACCCTGGTAAGCCTACTGTACTTTCATATTGATATGAGAGGGTTAATCGTTTAGTTTTGATTGGCTAACGTTACTTAATGAAGACACGCTGTTAGCAACTCTGTGCTTTTGTCTTGAAGCTAACGAGTGTAGCCTACAGACGAGAAACTAAACCCTTTAATTGTCTGCACCTGTATGCTTATGAATTGTTGTATTATTCAAATGTGTAATATGTTTTAGAAGAAAAATGTATGTCATTGTTGAATAGTTTGTGCTTACTGGCTATAGTGGCTACTGTGATATGTATGGTCACTTTGAGCTGAAGACCAAGAATGTTGCTTTGCCGACGACAACGACAGGTAAGACAAAGATGTAATGTGAATTGAAAAATAGAATTCTCTTTCGTCACCACACTTCTCAGACTCTCTTTCATATTGTTGTGGTTTCAGATCTTCACTGTGTGTGAGCTAATGTTAGCTAATGCTCAATCACCTCAGCAGCTAACATTAACCTGGCTAGCACTGTGAATCTAGCTAACTAATAACTCACTGTACTGCTTATGTGGGTGGAAGGACAACAAACCTTCTTTCTGTAATGTTTATTGTACACAAACAACACATACTTTTAAGGATTCACTAGCTCCAGCACAGAACAATCTGTGTTCTATGCCGGGGCCATACGTAAAGTCAACTGCCCCAAAATGACAGTTACACAGAACATGAATGTGGCGCGACTGGTGATTGGCCAACACTATTGCCAATCACCTCCACACAGTAGGCAGGACATAAAAGGGGTATATGTGGTTTCACAACAATAGCTCATTGTGGGAATAGGGCCTTTCATGGAAGAAGCAAAGGAATAGAGGAAAGAATATGTGAATAGAGTTTCGCTGAA
Organism: Oncorhynchus mykiss; assembly: GCF_057628025.1. Taxonomy (NCBI): domain Eukaryota; kingdom Metazoa; phylum Chordata; class Actinopteri; order Salmoniformes; family Salmonidae; genus Oncorhynchus; species Oncorhynchus mykiss. The sequence continues at coordinate 64,525,975 of NC_143040.1, forward strand.
ATATATAATGAGTTTGTAATGAACATTACTAAAGGATCAACTGTGGCCTCAATCAATACCATGAAATGATATGATGTCTCAGTGGGGGAAGGGAACTTTTAATATGTCCAGCATATCACATGGTTGTCATGGCGTCACTGCAAAATATCTAGAAAGATCTTCAGATCAAACAGAGGACTGAATTGCCTTAGAAACATAAATTCGCTTAGCAATTCGTTTTTGCATACATTGCATGGTTGTACCAATAAATGTGTCATCCTGTATATGTATACTGTATGTCCTATCTACAGTTCCCTACCCTGGATGGAGAAAAACGTTGAATGTTCTCAAGAAAATGGGCAAAACATGTGAAAACCTTTCCCAGTCTTCCCAGACAGGAGAGTAGGTTTGGCAGGTAACCACTCTCCTCCCCATCTCCTAGTCATCCCCTAGTCTCCCAGGCAAATCCAGGGAGACAAGTGGAGGGTGTCATGATGATTAATAGACGCTGAGGGGATAACCTTTGTACGCACAGAATTAGCAATTATGGCAGGAGCATGAGCATGTGTCTGGCTTCATCAAACACCTGTCAGTCAGACTCTCTCACAGAGCACCGCTAGCTGCTCACACTGTGGCGATAACCTCTGTAGACTGTGTGTGTGAGGGTGAGAGAGAGAGAGAGAGAGAGAGAGAATGGTGGAAAAAAGAGTGAGAAAGAGGTGAGAGAAAGAGAGAGAGAGAAAAGGAGAAAGAGAGAGGAGAAAGGAGGGAGGTGAGAGAGAGAGAGTGTCACGTCTGTAGCAGTGCAAGTCAATAACCCCATCAACCCTGTCAATAACCCCATCAACCCTGTCAATAACCCCATCAACCCTGTCAATAACCCCATCAACCCTGTCAATAATCCCATCAACCCTGTCAATAACCCCATCAACCCTGTCAATAACCCCACCAACCCTGTCAATAACCCCACCAACCCTGTCAATAATCCCATCAACCCTGTCAATAGCCCCATCAACCCTGTCAATAATCCCATCAACCCTGTCAATAACCCCATCAACCCTGTCAATAACCCCATCAACCCTGTCAATAATCCCATCAACCCTGTCAATAACCCCATCAACCCTGTCAATAATCCCATCAAACCTGTCAATAACCCCATCAACCCTGTCAATAATCCCATCAACCCTGTCAATAACCCCATCAACCCTGTCAATAACCCCATCAACCCTGTCAATAACCCCATCAACCCTGTCAATAATCCCATCAACCCTGTCAATAATCCCATCAACCCTGTCAATAATCCCATCAACCATGTCAATAATCCCATCAACCCTGTCAATAATCCCATCAACCCTGTCAATAACCCCATCAACCCTGTCAATAATCCCATCAACCCTGTCAATAATCCCATCAACCCTGTCAATAACCCCACCAACCCTGTCAATAACCCCACCAATGTCAATGGCCAGGAGTATCTCTTTCTCTGTTGCAATCAACATGAACTCCACCAAGTGGTCTTGGGACATAGAGCTTCTGAGTCTGTTCTTTACAAACTTCAGAGTAGAGGAACTCCTTTCACATGTCACTTGATAGACAGAGTGAGGAGGAATATTTAAGTGTGATACAGTTGAAGTCGGAAGTTTACATGCACCGTTAGCCAAATACATTTGAATTCAGTTTTTCACAATTCCTGACATTCAATCCTGGTAAAAACTCCCTGTCTTAGGTCAGTTAGGATCACCACTTTATTTTAAGAATGTGAAATGTCAGAATAATAGTAGAGATAATGATTTATTTCTGTTATTTCATCACATTCCCAGTGGGTCAGAGGTTTACATACACTCAATTAGTATTTGGTAGCATTGCCTTTAAATTGTTTAACTTGGGTCAAACATTTCAGGTAGCCTTCCACAAGCTTCCCACAATAAATTGGGTGAATTTTGGCCCATTCCTCCTGACAGAGCTGGTGTAACTGAGTCAGGTTTGTAGGCCTCCTTGCTCGCACACACTTTTAGTTCTGCCCAAACATTTTATATGGGATTGAGGTCAGGGCTTTGTGATGGCCACTCCAATACTTTGACTTTGTTGTCCTGAAGCCATTTTGCCACAACTTCGGAAGTATGCTTGTGGTCATTGTCAATTTGGAAGACCCATTTGCGATCAAGCTGATGTCTTGAGATGTTGCTTCAATATATCCACCTAATTTGATGCCATCTATTTTGTGAAGTGCACCGTTCCCTCCTGCAGCAAAGCACCCCCACAACATGATGTTGCCACCGCCGTGCTTCACGGTTGGGATGGTGTTCTTCCGCTTGCAAGCGGCCCCCTTTTCGCTCCAAACATAATGATGGTCATTAGGGTCAAACAGATCTATTTTTGTTCATTCAGACCAGAGGACAATTCTCCAAAAAGTACGATCTATGTCCCCATGCTCAGTTGCAAACCGCAGTCTGGCTTTTTTATGGCGGTTTTGGAGCAGTGGCTTCTTCCTTGCTGAGCGGCCTTTCAGGTTATGTCGATATAGGACTTGTTTAATTGTGGATATAGATACTTTTGTACCGGTTTCCTCGAGCATCTTAAAAAGGTCCTTTGATGTTGTTCTGGGATTGATTTGCACTTTTCGCACCAAAGTACGTTCATCTCTAGGAGATCTCCTGAGCGGTATGACGGCTGCGTGGTCCCATGGAGTTTATACTTGCGTACTATTGTTTGTACAGATGAACGTGGTACCTTCAGGAGTTTGGAAATTGCTCCCAAGGATGAACCAGACTCGTGGAGGTCTGCAATGTTTTTTCTGAGGTCTTGGCTGATTTCTCTCGATTTTCCCATGATGTCAAGCAAAGAAGCACTGAGTTTGAAGGTAGGCCTTGAAATACATCCACAGGTACACCTCAAATTGACTCAAATGATGTCAATTTGCCCATCAGAAGCTTCTAAAACTATGACATCATCTGGAATTTTCCAATCTGTTTAAAGGCACAGTCAATTTAGTGTATGTAAACTTCTGACCCACTGGAATTGTAATACAGTGAATTATAAGTGAAATAAAAACTGTCGTTTTTTTAACAATAATATTTTGGAGTGGTTGAAAAACTAGTTTTAATTACTTCAACCTAAGTGTATGTAAACTTCCAACTTCAACTCTATTTATTGTTCCATGTATGCTGCTATACCTGTCCTCCTTGGCACTGTTGTACTCCACCCTGCCACAGGAACTGATTTGGGAGCAGCCAGCCTCGGCCTACAGAACCATGTCTGTTATGTTGTTGCAGTTGGCAGCATCTGCCTCGAGAGACCGTTGCCGTTTCCCTCTTAATTTCTCCACACCACTCTTCTTGTTTTATCCATTATGACACCACCAAGCTCCTCAGAATAGTTTTTTTGAAAATGTGCAGAAGACACAGAAAACAGAACCTGTTGCTTAAACAGAACCTGTTGCTTAAACAGAACCTGTTGCTTAGGCTATTGACCAATCACGTTCTGCAAAAATGCCAGGCGAGTTCAAATAAGGAGGGGGTCCCTCCTCCCCCCTTACATATTGCAATATTTAATCAATCCATCCAAGAGAGTGGTTGTCCTGTGTGTGATTTACAACATGAAACGATCAGCCATTTTCCACAAAGTAAGATGAATAAATCCATGATTATGTAAGCATGCATGCTAATATCTTTCAAAACTAATCAAAGAATCGTATATAAATATTTTAAAAACTACTCGTGACCCCTATAAGAAAAGGGCTGTAAAAACAATGGCCAAGTTATAGGAATAATAAATAAAGAGACAAAATGCTTTGCATAAAAGTTACCTTAAACCACCACCCTCCACTGGTCTGCCTGGACTTCAATCTTGGGCTGAAGATTGGGAGCTAAATTAGTCATTATGCCTCATTCACGTGCTAGCCTGATCTAGGAAACTCTGACATTTCCCACTTGCTAACTGGTTGAACATGACACGTGTTTTACTACAACCAGTTAGAAAGTCACACATTTCCAAGTTTCCTACTTCTGACTAGCACATGAACCCGCCATTAATGTGTTGGTAAAGGACCCGACTCACTACACTACAGCATATCTGACCTTGAAACAAGTCAGGGGACACAACAGCCCTTCATATCCCTGCACAGACTTTGGAGAGGAGTCACTGAGGCGAGTCACTGATAGGGTTTGATGCTCTCTGCCCGCTATACAGACCAACAAGCCTCAATGGTGCAATTGTGGAGAGGGAGGAAGCAAGTGAGCAAAAGAAAATGAGAGAAAGAGACAGTCCGCAGATGAAACGGAGCTCTGACCTTTTTAGTGTCGCTGAGCCGGTTCACTCAAGTTGACAAAATGACAAGAGAAGGACTTGTGAAAGAGACAAGTACACAAAAAATGACACCCTTAATTAAGGACTTGACTGAACGTATTCAATGGTAGGGTGCACTGTATGGTACTACTAACCTACTACCTCCTCAGCCTGGTCTCATAGACTACACGTAACATAGTAAATGTAAATCTGCGATACTCAAAGTAGTATGATTTGTTACGTTTTGTATGGTTTCTTGCGACGAGCAATCCCGTATCCGGGAGCGTAATCATAGCCTCAAACGAATTAGCATAACGCAGCGGACATAAATACCCCTAGAAACTTTTCCTATTCATGAAAATCGCAAATTAAATGAAATAAATATATTCAAACACAAGCTTAGCCTTTTGTTAACAACACTATCATCTCAGATTTTCAACATTTCTAATGGACTGTCTGTCTTTAGCACATTTATCATCAAATTCAACTGCTTAAAATGTATATATTACAGCTGTCTACATCAGTCTAACATGGCTATTGATCTGCTGACATAGCACCCCACATGCGCCTTTTTCAAGGAAATGACTGCAATGTCTCTCCTTGAGCTAATACCAGCTAACTCAGGCCATCAAGTGACCATTACAACACTCACTCTGATAATACTGTAAGTAATAATTTGTGGGTCCTCAATGTCAGCTTCCATTGAAATAGAAAGATCATTGGGATGAAATCCTTTCCCTCATTGTGAAGAGATGAGAATGAGAGAAATCTGACAATTCTCCTGGGAAAATAAATCATGAATTATGTATAGCCTACACATCTGGGAAAAACAGATATTTTAGAAATCTGTGAATTTTATCAAGGATAGAGCAGGAATGAATGATTCATGGGTTCACTCTCATAGTATCACCTTTTAGCCACAAGCTACAGCAGTAATCCCTTTACCAGTAGAACATCCACGTCTTTCAATCCATTACAAAATAAAAGAGAGAAAATACCAAACGATAAGGTATTCATTCTGGTCTCAAATTCTTAGCAGCAAAATTTTCATGGCAAATTACAATTTTCCAGTAGCATATCCTCCTTTCCTCACAAACTCATATTTAAACTGTCTTCCCAGTCTGGTCACTTTTGTTTGCTTCCGTACTGCTTGTCTTGCCCCCTCTCCCACTCTCAAGTTTCACATTTTATTAGTCGTATGTACAGGATACACATGGTATGCACAGTGCTGTAAAGTACTTCAGTAAAAATACTAGAAAGTACAAAATAAGTCATTTTTTGGGGTATCTGTACTTTACTATTTATATTTTTGACAAGTTTTACTTTTACTTCACTACATTCCTGAATAAAAGGATGTACTTTTTACTCCATACTTTTTCCCTGACACCCAAAAGTACTCGTTACATTTTGAATGCTTAGCAGGACAGGAAAATGGTCGAATCCACACACTTATCAAGAGAACATCCCTGGTCATCACCACTGCCTCTTATCTGGCGGACTCACTAAACACAAATGCTTCATTTGTAAATGACGTCTGAGTGTTGGAGTGTGCCCCTAGCTATCCATAAATAAAATGAAATAAGAAAATGTTGCTGTCTGGCTTGCTTAATATAAGGAATTTGAAATTATTTATACTTTTACTTTTGATACTTAAGTATATTTAAAACCAAATAATTTTAGATTTTAACTCAAGTAGTATTTTACTGGGTGACTTTCACTTTTACTTGTGTCATTTTCTATTAAGGTATCTTTACTTTTACTCAAGTATGACAATTAGGTACTTTCCACCACTGGGTATACGTCGTCCAACGAAATGCTTACGTGCAGGTTCCTTCTTGACAATGAAACAACAATAAGAGATAATAAAGATAATCAAATCAAATCAAATGTATTTATATAGCCCTTCGTATATCAGCTGATATCTCAAAGTGCTGTACAGAAACCCAGCCTAAAACCCCAAACAGCAAGCAATGCAGGTGTAGAAGCACGGTGGCTAGGAAGAAACCTAGAGAGGATAAAAATTAGAACATAAAGCAAATGGCTCAGTAGAATAGACATGTTAGCACAAGTACAATACAGGAAGTCAAAATGTATAGTACAACATTTACACATGTATCAGAGAAAGGGGGCATTGGGGGCAAGTGTTTACATTTTGAAATATAAGCAATTGTGACGTATGTAACTTGAATGTTTGTGTGTGTCTGTGTGTGTGTTTGAGTGAGTGAATGTGTGCTAAGGTGTGGAGAATCAGAGTCAGAGTCAGTCCAGTGCGAGTGTTCAGCAGTCTTATGGCTTGTAGATAGAAACTGTTTCTGAGCTTGTTGGTATCAGACCTCATGCTCCAATACCATCTGCCCTACAGTAAGGGAATGAACAGCTCGTGCCTGTGGTGTGTGTGGTTTCCTTGATGATGCTGCGGAACTTTCTCAGGCATCGTTTCCAGTGGACGTCCTGGATGGGTGGAAACATGGCCAGAGTGATGTACTGGGCCCAGGGCCTTGGGGTCGTGGATGGAGCAATTCCCACACCAGATCGTGATGCACCCGTTAGGACGCTCTCGATCATGCAGCAGTAGTATTTGGAGAGGACAAATTTCTTCAGTCGCCATAGAAAATAGAGGCGCTGTTGCTCCCTCTTGACAAGAGTGGCGGTGTTTTGGTTCAGGTCAAGGCCTCGGTGATGTGGATGCTGAGGAACTTAAAACTGCTGACTCGCTCTACTGCAGTCCCGTGGATGTGGATCGGCGCATGTTCCTTCCTCTGCTTCCTGAAGTCAACTCCTTTGTTTTACTGGCGTTGAGTAATAGGTTGTTGTCCTGGCTGACTCATCTTTGTTGGTTATCAAGCCTACAACTGTGGTGTCGTCAGCAAACTTGTTGATGGAGTTGGTGTAGTGCAAAGCCACACAGTCGTGGGCGAAAAGGTAGTACAGCAGAGGGCTGAGGACACACCCCTGGAGGGCATCTGTGTTAAGAGTCCGTGTGGAGGAGGTGTTGTTGCCAATCCTCACAGCCTGTGGTCTGTCCAACAGGAAGTCCAGGATCCAGTTGCAGAGGGTAGTGTCCAGACCCAGAGCTCTGAGCTTGCGGACGAGCTTGGAGGGAACAATAGTGTTGAATGCTGAACTGTAGGCAATGGACAGCATTCTCACATCGGTCTTCCTCTTGTCCAGATGTGTTAGAGCCATGTGAATAGCTCCTCTCACCATCTCCTCTCACCATCTCTAGCCTGTCACATTTACTAGCTATAATAGCCTCTGACGTAATAGCCTGCTCAATGGCAGTACCTTGGCCTCCTCACACACTGAACCGCCCAGCTTGTCCAATTACGCGTCTCTTGCTGATTTCCGTCTGAACTATATGGAGACCAGGTCCGCCTCTAATTTGATAGAACCACGTGCCCACTAGTTTCATCTCTAAACTGTGTTCCACAGAATAAAACCAAAGCTTTCCCTCCCGGTATTACATTTCCTTTGATGAATGTCAATGAGAAAATGTTCCATTGATTAATTTGCAATTCTGGACTATGGTCCGCATGGGGGTTTTACCTATTCTGGTTTGTTCCCATAGTCTTTTATTTCTTGTATTTGACGAACGGTGAGCTGCTGTGCAAGTGAATATGAATAGATATCGCAACACTTGGCAGATGAAACGCTCACAAAGGGCAGCCCTACACGCCTAAATAAACACAGGATTTCCAACTGAGCAAATCACATATAGGTTTTGCTCTTCATTCGTCAAATGTATGCTTGAGTTTACATCAACATCAGACTAGACAGAGATTCACTCAGCAACAAGACGTCACCTTCACCCTTGAGGGGATTTAAGGATAGTGGATAAACTGGGGAGCATCACAGAAACACTTCGGTATCACAATTAGGAGATAAAATCATCTAGCATTTCCTTGAAGCTAAATTAGCCGTGACAGGAGTGTGTTGTGTGTAGTCTGTAGTGTGTAGCAGGCTGGGAAGACGACGAGGCATGGGCCTTGTGTGTTTAAAGCGGCGATGGTGCTGTGAAGTCAAGTCAGCCTGAAGCATCCCCATTGATTTTCCCCAGTCCCCACACGCCTTCTCTCACAGCCCTGGTGTAGAGGAGCGTTATGCCCCATGACATCTGATGCTTCTCTGCATCCGTATGTTCAGTACAGATTGCGTTCCTATGGCGGCTATTAGTAAAATCAACTGCAGAGCAATTACAACCCTCAGTAGCTTGTGGTGTAGCTTAGATTTACACTGTTTTGTCTAATGCGCGGATCCCCGTTGTTCCTACCGCCATCTAACCTTATTAATTAATATTCATTTCACGAGACAGCAGGGGGAGAGAAGCCCCTTTTAATTATGCTTAAGCACCTCATTCACAGGCAGGACCTTCATTAGCGAAGTAGCAGGCTGTGGAGACGCCCGTTAATTTGGACTATTCAAAACCATTTGCAGACGTCAACAGTTGTTACTGTTTCACTTTGTGGCATCTCCAGCAAATCACAATAACATACTGGCTGTGTTTTTTTGAAGTGCCAGCATTCTGTCTCAATAACATGAAGCCTATTGGGGCCACACTTGGGAACATTAGAAAAAGTTTCTCTGTCTCAAAATGCGATATGTTAGCTATTCCCATCAGATAACCGTGACAGGCTTAGTCCTGTGCTAACCTGCACAGCTGGCCGTGATTATATTGGGTTCAAATTCCGCATCAGCCAATAACAAACGTCAGTCATACACACGTGATCTAGTTACTTTGGTTGTCCGAGCATGCTGTTGGACTTAAGGATGCTTTCAGGAAGTGTTGCATCAAGTCCAACGCCGTCAACGATTTTAATTGGCTGATACGGAATATGAACCCAATATAATCACGTCCAGCTGTGCTGGTTAGCACAGGACTAAGCCTGTCACGTTTATCTGATGGGAACAGCTAACATATCGCGTTTGTTCACTCACAACTATGTAAATGATTTTCCAATTGCTTACACACGTTTTCAAAACTGTCTCCTTATTTTCACAACTCCACACACAATTCCCAAAACTGCACACACACAAAATGCAAAATGCCTCACATCTCCTTCAAAATGTAACACTGCATTCAAAATGCCATAAACACATGTCAGAATGAAGCATTTGCATCAAATGGCAAACACTGCTTTCATAATAGTACATTTCTGGATCTACCATGTAAACACTGTTGTTCTAAATCTAAAGCTCTTTGGTCTTTCATAGGCTTATATCTACATTTCAATACAATGTTCTACAGTGAAAGTAATCTGCTGAGCGGGGTAACAAGTACACTGTAAACACCAATACAATGTTCTACAGTGAAAGTAATCTGCTGAGAGGGGTAACAAGTACACTGTAAACACCAATACAATGTTCAACAGTGAAAGTAATCTGCTGAGAGAGGTAACAAGTACACTGTAAACACCAATACAATGTTCAACAGTGAAAGTAATCTGCTGAGAGGGGTAACAAGTACACTGTAAACACCAATACAATGTTCTACAGTGAAAGTAATCTGCTGAGAGAGGTAACAAGTACACTGTAAACACCAATACAATGTTCAACAGTGAAAGTAATCTGCTGAGAGGGGTAACAAGTACACTGTAAACACCAATACAATGTTCAACAGTGAAAGTAATCTGCTGAGAGGGGTAACAAGTACACTGTAAACACCAATACAATGTTCTACAGTGAAAGTAATCTGCTGAGAGGGGTAACAAGTACACTGTAAACACCAATGTAATGTAGAAACAGAAAATATTTATTAGGCCAAACATTACTGTTGTATACAGTAGCATACAACAAATCCATAAACATATGTAAACCAAAAGTATATTCTTTAGAATACAGTAAAGAACACTATTGTGTGTGTGGGGTCCCAGGGGGACAGTCCAGGAATTGGTAAGGGAGAGGCAGTCACCAGTGCTAAGCTATGCTTCATCTCTTCTCCGGCCTGGGTCTGGACACAATACTTCGTCCACATCACAAGATACGTTTTCTCTTGCCAAACAGCGAGGGAAGTATCTCCTAGCATGGCGTATCCAACCTTGGACAAAGGCAACCTCTATGTCCCCACATGCGTCCTCCATTGCCTGGAGAAGCGGCATGCGGGCATAGGGTTGGCAATCATACACTTTCCAGTGCCAGGCTGAGAAGAATTCCTCTATGGGATTTAGAATTTGTGGATTGTGGATGGGTGGCAAACCAGTTTAGGACCAGAACAGCCCGGTGAAAACTAACATTGTCCCATAAAACCACTAATCTAGCAGGCTCCTGATCTGGATCAGGGACAAGCATTGTGTAAATTGCATCCAGAAAAGTGAGCATATGGCCGGTGTTGTACGGACCCAGTGTGGCATTGTGATGGAGGACCCCATTTTGAGTGATGGCAGCACACATAGTTATATTACCCGCACGCTGTCCAGGGACATTGGAAATTGCCCTCTGTCCTATTACATTTCTTCTGCGGCGCCTGGTTTTGGTGAGGTTGAAGCCCACCTCATCCACATAAATAAATTAATGGCGAATTACATGGGCATCCAGATCCAATACTCTCTGTAACAGACAAAAGGATATACAGATGAGTAAATATGGTATGTCTGAAGTACTGGAAGTAGTGTTGACTTTGTAGAGGTATATATGCATGTCGCATATTCTTGACTCTGTCAGAGTTTCTCTCAAATGGCACCTTGTAAAGTTGTTTCATCGTCACTCGGTGCCGTTGGAGGATGCGTTGTATGGTCGACAGGCTTACAGCATTGATGTTGTTAAATATGGTGTCATTATTCAAGATATGCTCTCTTATCTCTTGAATCCTAATTGCATTGTTGGCCAAAACCATATTTATAATTGCAGTCTCTTGTACATCTGTAAACAAGTGTCCTCGTCCTCCATGATGTCTTTGCCTTTCCACTCTGTACAGAATTCAAACACAGTATGTGTTCAGCATAGGAACTGTAAACAATGTACAAAAAAATGTAGTACAGATGTTAATCAATCTAATTTTTTCAATGCAGTGCAGTAAATGTATGGATTAGAGTTACAAATGTTTATGCAATACTATGCAGTCATACGTATTTTACAGTACATTACTGTAATGCTAAAATAGTCATTAGATAGTTGCATACCTGTTCTCATTTCTGAAGGTTCGAATTATGGACGGCACTGTAAATCGACTCAAGTTGAAATGGACTCTCAGTCCAGCCTCTCTCATGGTCAAACCGTGGTTGATCACATGATCAACAAGTGTTGCCCTAATCTCATCAGAGATGGCTCTCCTTCCTTCTCTTCTTTGCCCTCGTCCTCTTCTTCCTCTTCCTCCTACTCCTCTTGCTCTCTGTCCATTGTTGGCATCCATTGTTTAAAAACAGGTAATCTGACCTTTGACCTATTTATAGGCCTATACTACAGCAAAGCAGTGATTGGTTAGTGATCAGTTAAGCTATTAGTGTTTGCACATGCGAGGAGTGTGTGTGTGACCTGGTGAATAAGTGTAGGATTTTGATTGGTTGTGTTTGGAAAAGGAAAGCAAGTCACTTCCTGTTAGATTTTTGTGTTTTAGGTAGAGAATTGTGTGTAGTGTTTTGAAAAAAGTGTTTTATGCAATTGACAACTGAGTCAAAGGCTGAGAAATAGCTTATGGTTTTGGATATTTGGTGTGTAGTTTTGCACTTTGAGCGAGAGGTTTCAAAAATCGTGTGACATGAAAAGATTTTGTGTGTAAGCAGTTGGAAAAAAAACTGTAATAAGCCCATGCGCATTTTGACACAGAGAAAATAACGTAAAACTTTTTCTAATGTTCGGAAGTACAGCCCCGGCAGGTTCTTCCTGGTTCACTGAAGAGGGACATTTTTCAGGAGACCTGACTGTGCCTATTATTCATACTAGATTATTTTATTCAATTTATTCAACCAGTTATTCTCAAGGAGTTATTCTCAAATCCCTTGAGAGTAAACATAACTTCACAAGAGAACTGGCAGAAGTAAGTGAACCAAAGTTGCCCTTTCCCCTGTAAATCAGATACAGCTGGAGGACTTGAATCCTTAGGGAGATGATTCTGTTTGTTTCAGTCAAATAGTGATAGGGAAGAAATCACCACGGAGCGCTCAGAATTCCCTTAGAGTGAGCAAGTTGCTTAAAAAGACCAAAGAGTTCAGAGCTTTATGTGTGTGTGTGTGTGTATGAGAGAGTGTGTGAGAGAGAGAGAGACAGACAGAGAGAGAGAGAGACCTAGAGAAGAGTCCCCTAAGCTAGTCCTGGGGCTCTGTTCACAAACATAAACAGACCCCACAGAGCCTCAGGACAGGAACAGCATCTCAATTAGACCCAACCAAATCATGAAAAACCAAAAATATATTTACTTGACACGTTGGAAATAATTTACCAAAAAAACTGAGCAAACTGGAATGATATTTGGCCCTAAACTAAGAATACACAGTGGCAGAATACCTGACCACTGTGACTGACCCAAATGTAAGGACATCTTTGACTATGTTCAGACACAGTGAGCATGGCCTTGCTATTGAGAAAGGCCGCTGTAGGCCGACCTGGCTCTCAAGAGAAAACAAACTATGTGCACACTGCCCACAAAAGTAGGTGGAAAGTGAGCTGCACTTCCTAACCTACTGCCAAATGTATGACCATATTAGAGACACATATTTTCTCAGATTACACAGACCCACAAATTTGGATAAACTCCCATATGTAACACAGTGCGCCATCACAGCAGTACATAGTACATAGTCATAATATGACATTTGAAATGTGTCTATTCCTTTGAAACTTTGAGTGTAATATTTACTGTTAATTTTGATAGATAATTAGCAAAAGTGAAATAATACATTTCACTTGCATTGGCAATATAAACATATGTTTCCCGTGCCAATAAAGCCCTTTGAATTGAATTTAATTGAGAGATTGAGACAGAGAGAGACAGAGAGAGATAACCTAACCACTTCTGGGAAATTTGGAAAACTCTAAACAAACAACAACACAAAGAGTTATCTATCCAAAATGATGTATGGATAAACCACTTCTCCAATCTTTCTGGCTCGATAACAAGAAACAAACAGCAAAAACATATCCATGATCAAATACAAATCTTAGAATCAACTATTAAAGACTAACAGAAGACACTGGATTCTCCAATTACATTGACTGAACTACAGGACAAAATACAAACCCTCCAACACAAAAAAAAGACTGTAGGATTGATGGTATCTTAAATTAAATTGTAAAATATACAGATCACAAATTCCAATTGGCTATACAAAAAACTCTTTAACATCATCATCAGCTCTGGCATATTCCCCAATATTTGGAACCAAGGACTGATAACCCCAATCCACAAAAGTGGAGACAAATTTGACCCCAATAACTACCATGGGATAATCGTCAACAGCAACCTTGGGAAATTCCTCTGCATTATCATTAAGGGCAAACTCATATATTTCTTCAGTGAAAACAATGTACTGAGAAAATGTCAAATTGGCTTTTTACCAAATTACCATATGACAGACCCTGCACACCCTAATTGACAAACACAACAAATCAAAGACAGAGTCTTCTCATGATTTGTCGATTTCAAAAAAGCTTTCGACTCAATTTGGCATGAGGGCCTGCTATTTAAATTGATGGAAAGTGGTAATGGGGAAAAACATAATACATTATAAAATCCATGTATACAAACAACAAGGCTGCGGTTAAAATGGGCAAATAACACACATTTCTTCCACAGGGCTGGGGTGTGAGACAGGGATGCAGCTTAAGCCCCACCCTATATGTCAACAAATTGGTGAGGGCACTAGAACTGTCTGCAGCACCTGGCCTCATTTTACTTGTTAATTTTGCATTGTTAATGATCTAAATCACTTGCTTTGGCAATGTAAACATGTTTCCAATGCCAATAAAGCCCTTAAATTGAGAGAGAGAGAGAGAGAGAGAGAGAGAGAGAGAGAGAGAAATATATACACTGCTCAAAAGAATAAAGGGAACACTTAAACAACACAATGTAACTCCAAGTCAATCACACTTCTGTGAAATCAAACAGTCCACTTAGGAAGCAACACTGATTGACAATAAATTTCACATGCTGTTGTGCAAATGGAATAGACAACAGGTGGAAATTATAGGCAATTAGCAAGACACAGAGTGGTTCTGCAGGTGGTGACCACAGACCACTTCTCAGTTCCTATGCTTCCTGGCTGATGTTTTGGTCACTTTTGAATGCTGGCGGTGCTTTCACTCTAGTGGTAGCATGAGACGGAGTCTACAACCCTCACAAGTGGCCCTATCCACATCGATGGAACAGTAGTGGAGAGGGTAGTAAGTTTTAAGTTCCTCGGCGTACACATCACAGACAAACTGAATTGGTCCACCCACACAGACAGCATTGTGAAGAAGGCGCAGCAGCGCCTCTTCAACCTCAGGAGGCTGAAGAAATTTGGCTTGCCACCAAAAGCACTCACAAACTTCTATAGATGCACAATCGAGAGCATCCCGTCGGGCTGTATAACCGCGTGGTACGGCAACTGCTCCGCCCACAACCGTAAGGCTCTCCAGAGGGTAGTGAGGTCTGCACAACGCATCACCGGGGGCAAACTACCTGCCCTCCAGGACACCTACACCACCCGATGTCACAGGAAGGCCATAAAGATCACCAAGGACAACAACCACCCGAGCCACTGCCTGTTCACCCCGCTATCATCCAGAAGGCGAGGTCAGTACAGGTGCATCAAAGCTGGGACCGAGAGACTGAAAAACAGCTTGTATCTCAAGGCCATCAGACTGTTAAATAGCCACCACTAACATTAACAACCACTAACACACTGACTTAACTCCAGCCACTTTAATAATGGGAATTGATGGGAAATGATGTAAAATATATCACTAGCCACTTTAAACAATGCTACCTAATATAATGTTTACATACCCTACATTATTAATCTCATATGTATACGTATATACTGTACTCTATATCATCTACTGCATCTTTATGTAATACATGTATCACTAGCCACTTTAACTATGCCACTTTGTTTACATACTCATCTCATATGTATATACTGTACTCAATACCATCTACTGTATCTTGCCTATGCCGCTCTGTACCATCACTCATTCATATATCTTTATGTACATGTTCTTTATCCCCTTACACTTGTGTCAATAAGGTAGTAGTTTTGGAATTGTTAGCTAGATTACTTGATGGTTATTACTGCATTGTCGGAACTAGAAGCACAAGCATTTCGCTACACTCGCATTAACATCTGCTAACCATGTGTATGTGACAAATAAAATTTGATTTTATTTGGTAGTGCAGCTCATCCAGGATGGCACATCAATGCGAGCTGTGGCAAGAAGGTTTCTGTGTCTGTCTGCGTAGTGTCCAGAGCTTGGAGGCGCTACCAGGAGTCAGGCCAGTACATCAGGAGACGTGGAGGAGGCCGTAGGAGGGCAACAACCCAGCAGCAGGACCGCTACCTCCGCCTTTGTGCAAGGAGGAGCAGGAGGAGCACTGCCAGAGCCCTGCAAAATGACCTCCAGCAGGCCACAAATGTGCATGTGTCTGCTCAAACGGTCAGAAACAAACTCCATGAGGGTGGTATGAGGGCCCGACGTCCACAGGTGGGGGTTGTGCTTACAGCCCAACACCGTGCAGGACGTTTGGCATTTGCCAGAGAACACCAAGATTGACAAATTCGCCACTGGCGCCCTGTGCTCTTCACAGATGAAAGCAGGTTCACACTGACTACATGTGACAGACTTGACAGAGTCTGGAGACGCCGTGGAGAACGTTCTGCTGCCTGCAACATCCTCCAGCATGACCGGTTTGGCGGTGGGTCAGTCATGGTGTGAGGTGGCATTTCTTTGGGGGGCCGCACAGCCCTCCATGTGCTCGCCAGAGGTAGCCTGACTGCCATTAGGTACCGAGATGAAATCCTCAGACCCCTTGTGAGACCATATGCTGGTGCGGTTGGCCCTGGGTTCCTACTAATGCAAAACAATGCTAGACCTCATGTGGCTGCAGATTCCGTCTTCCCAGCCTGGTGCAGGTCTACAATTTTGTTTCTGGTGTCCTTTGACAGCTTTTTGGTCTTGGCCATAGTGGAGTTTGGAGTGTGACTGTTTGAGGTTGTGGACAGCTGTCTTTTATACTGATAACAAGTTCAAACAGGTGCCATTAATACAGGTAACGAGCGGAGGACAGAGGAGCCTCTTAAAGAAGAAGTTACAGGTCTGTGAGAGCCAGAAATCTTGCTTGTTTGTAGGTGACCAAATACTTATTTTCCACCATAATTTGCAAATAAATTCATTAAAAATCCTACAATGTGATTTTCTGTATTTTTTTTCTACATTTTGTCTGTCATAGTTGAAGTGTACCTATGATGAATATTACAGGCCTCTCTCATCTTTTTAAGTGGGAGAACTTGCACAATTGGTGGCTGACTAAATACTTTTTTGCCCCACTGTAAATACAGGGGAATTCTTGAGGGAAACCTTCCAGAGATCTGTGACTGGGACAGAGGTTCACCTTCCAGCAGGACAATGACCCTAAGCATACTGCTAAAGCAACACTCGAGTGGTTTTAGTGGTTTTAGGGGAAACATTTAAATGTCTTGGAATGGCTTAGTCAAAGCCCAGACATCAGTCCAATTGAGAATCTGTGGTATGACTTAAAGATTGCTGTATATCAGCGGAACCCATCCAACTTGAAAGAGCTGGAGCAGTTTTTCCTTAAAATGGGCAAAAATCCCAGTGGCTAGATGTGCCAAGGTTATAGAGACATACCCCAAGAGACTTGCAGCTGTAATTGCTGCAAAAGGTGGATCTACAAAGTATTGACCTTCGGGGGTGAATAGTTTTTTTGTCGATAAAAATATTTTGATCTTCAAAGTGGTAGGCATGTTGTGTAAATCAAATGATACAAACCCCCCCCCCCCCCCCCAAAATCGATTTTAATTCCAGGTTGTAGGGCAACAAAATAGGAAAAATACCAAGGGGCGTAAATACTTTCACAAACCACTGTACAGACTATGAAATGCTTGCTTTACAAGCCCTTAACCAACAATGCAGTTCAGGAAATAGAGTTTATAAAATATTTACAACAAAAAAATAAAGCAAATAAATAAATAATAATAATAAAATATAAACAAAATCAAAAAGTAACACAATGTATTTGTGTTTGGCAATGTAAACATATGTTTCCCATGTCCTTGAATTGAGAGAGAGAGAGAGAGAGAGAGAGAGAGAGAGAGAGAGTACAGAGTGTTTTTGAGCACAAGTGTTATGTGACTGTGCACAGTGTGTAATGAAAAAAGCTTTTGACAGACTACGAACAGGTGAGAACGCTCTTATATACACTAATGGAAAGAACGGTAGGAAATTGTGGGTCAAAGCTATCATGGCTTACAGGTTTCAGTGTGAATATTCCCTACACACCATGCTCTATGTTTAAAGAGAACAGAGGGCCAGCCATATGATTAAAATGTACCAAAGAGCTGTCGATAGACCGTAATGGAAAAATATGTTGCCCAAGCAGACAAATAAACATCTTAGAAGCACAGGCTGATTTTCACATTGAGGCAAATGTCCTACTGCATATTTCAGTGGAGTATCTGAGTGACTGAAATGAGAGAGATACTGAATGTTCCAAAACGATCCTCCACTGAGTGATGCTCAAGCTGTGAAGTTAGACGAGGCAGGTGGGACGGGAGCGGGAACTAAACATCCATTAACACCAACACAGCCCTCGACCGTGATGCTCACATAATGAACAGCCGCTGACAAAGCCTCAGCTGGTGTAGCAACACGAGGAAGCAAGGCAAAGATCATAAGGCTAATGTTCCCATGACAACATAATGCCTGTCATCAAGGAAAGGGATTATGATTTCAAATGCACAGGTGGCTAGCCCCTTGTTGTTGACTGGAGTCCAGATCTTGGTTTTTGGGACTAAACCTGTCTAAGTTACACTAAGTTACACCAAGTTACACATTCTAAGTAGTGTACTAATGTTGATATGGCTCTCTGCTAGGTGCAAGGCAGTTCAAGTGTAGTGAATTCTGAGCTGAGATATAAACAAGTCCTGTCTTTACTTACTAATAAAACAAATTGGTTGATTTTTAATTCAGGATGTTGTTTAACCACAACAGAGTTCCTTGGCAGAGCTTCATATTGGCGCCAAAACAACTTGACGTAAACAACTGCAGCGTTTGCACGATTAACAAATCCCACACAGGTTTCCCTCAAAAATCCCTTACATCGCTTTTCAGCTCAGGCCTATAATACTCTGTAACTAGAACTTTAATGGGGAGACCTAAGTAGACTAGCTTACGCTAGCTTACAAAGCTAGTGTGTGAGAGCGTTTGTTTCTCGCCAGGATTTCAACTGACAACCCTCGGGTGACGTGCCAAGTTCCTCATCTCCTGCTGCAGACAATTGGCCATTATATTACTGAGGTGAGCTGATGCCATCACTTCCGTGCATTACACAGAAAAGGCTGTGAGGAGATACTTCCCTCTGCTCTGCTGAGAGAGTGAGAGAGAGGGGCTGAGGGCGAGAGAAAGAGAGAGAGAGATGAGTGAGCGGACATAGTGATTCTACAGCATCAGACAGGTGTATGAAGTGGAAGCATCACCCAGGGGCAGATTCAGAGTGACATGGAAAATCTCCCAATGGAATTTGCTAGTTCTTTTATAACTGCTGGAGAGGAAAGTGTTTTCTTGGGGGAAGCCCAACTCTCAGCAGCTCCAAACCAGGCAATATGTGCACTAAGTCGTATGCAACAGGATTTGGTCAATTAGGCATAAAAGTGTGTGAAGATGCTGTTCGATAATCAAGCACAGGCCGGGAAAAAAAGCCTCCATCGATCTAAGCAAAAAACATCAATATAAGGACAGCTTCACATGTATATCGCATGGACCTACAAAATCCAGAAACACAGCAACCACATAAGAAATGACCCTAAGTACCAGGGGCTGGTCTAGTGGTCATGCTGCCACCCCTGGACCACATATGCCCCTAGAGGCAATGGCTTGATCCCCCTTTCCACCACTAAATTTCACTCATATTCCTCTCTTATAAATGCCCTGCCAATAACACAAAATCTCCCCCAGTCCCCTGAAAAAAAAGAAAGGACTCTAAAACAATTAACATAATTATGAAATGACTACAACCTTTTTCACACCTGACTAAAACAGACTGTTGTCATTAACTGGGGTTACCATCATTGTCTGTAACAGGCTCAGACACCATTTACCAGAAGTCCCGCTACCATTGCTAATATAATGCGACATAATCACATTCATAAAGTGCTAATCATATTTCATGCTCCCACAGACTTTAGTAGTGTCCTCAGCCTGAGAGACCTTTTCCTGCCAGAGCAGGATCAACTGAGGGTATAATCAGCTATGCTTACAGCCACAGTACGCAATTGCCATGAGCAATTAGAGATGAGCCAGAAGTGGATTTCATGAGGGGATGTGAAAGTGTGGAACAAACTGAAGGGAAATCATTCGACATTTAGCTCTTATCAAATGGTCTACCAAGGCTTTACATACGCAAACATATCACCTCGGTGACAAAGTTTGATAGATTTCTTCAGGTATTGTTAGTACATAAGAGTGGACACCACACACGCTCAACCACTTGGGTGTGTGGAGGAATACCCTTCTCAGGCAAATGTATGCAGCCATGCCCGGGACCAGGAACAGAAACATGCACATTGATGCTTCATGTATGTGACATCAGGAAGTGCTCTACTAGAACCACATCAGAGGAGGCTGGTGTGAGGAGCTATAGGAGGACGGGCTTCAAGCCATTCCAATGAATTTGTCCTCCTATTGTTCGTCCCACCAGCCTCCTCTGGACCACAAATTGTTTTGTGGGATGTTGACAATCTCACCATTACAATAACAGGGGAGGTTAGCATATTTGGAGGGAGTATGATATTTATGCCTCTGTAACCTTCTCACTCATCATTATTTACGATTCATTCAGGACTATCCGTAATCATGGTAGCATCCACATTAATGTAGAAGTGTTTAGAAACATATTCTATTCTTATATACAATAAGTGTCTCCAAAATGACACCATGCATTATTTACCCTTCATTTCTATTGGGCACAAAATAATCTAAAACACAACCAAAACAAACAGCAAATGCATTCAACAAGTTTGTAGAGTCACAAGCTTGATGTAATCATAGCGTGCTAGGAATATGGAATCAAATACTAAACTTTTGACTACTTTAATACACACAAGTGAGTTTGCCCCAATACGTTTGGTCCCCTAAAATGGATGGACTATGTACAAAAAGTGTTGTAACTTCAAAACGGTTCACTCGATCTGGATGAAAATACCCTCAAACTAAAGCCGACAGTATGCACTTTAAATCAAATCCAAAGTGCTGGAGTACAGATCCAAAACAACCAAAAAATATGTCACTCACTGTCCCAATACTTTAGGAGCTTATTATCTGTTTCCACATTCATGCCTGCTTCATGTGCTTACACAGCCATCTTTATGCATCGCCATCTAGCCATGAGCCACCATCATGAATCTCACTGTATGTGGCTAGTGGCTACAGTTTAGAGCCTGCTGTAGACTAACAGTTCAAATTGCAGAGACAGATTAATGATCTAATGTAAGGTGCATGTTTTACAAAAACTTTTCCTAAAACACTTTATGGATGTGACATTGTCCGTCCCAATCACAGCCCCTATGTTGTAAAGCATTCAAGTACAACCTCGATTGGGCCTACATCAACAAAATACTTAATTGCACAGAAACAAATTGTTCATAACCCCATGTTGCTCCTCAGGGTTAGGGGAGGGACACAGTTGAACCACTATCACATTTAATTGAGACAAAAACATTTTACATTTTCATCAAGAGCTTGATAGGGTTGTGGGAAAGTTCATTTGACTACAAATGTCTTCATTGGCTCATTAAACTCTCTGAATTCCTCTCTAATTATCCAAGTCCAAGATCTAGCAGCAGGCAGTATTTACTGTTTGTCAAAGTAATAACTTCAAACATGTTCTCACTGTCTTACTCAGTGTGAAAAGCTGTGGTAGCAAGCATCAAACATTTATTGACATTTATTGAGCCCTGTAGACTCCCTCCTTGTCTACAGGGCTGCCACATTTAAACACATCACCAACAATTTTCTTTGCAAAAGCTACATTCTATCCAGGGCCGGCGCCAGAACATTTCCATAGGCAGGCACGTTGATTTCTATAGGCAGGCACGTTGATTTCCATAGGCAGGCATGTTGATTTCCATAGGCAGGCACGTTGATTTCCATAGGCAGGCACGTTGATTTCCATAGGCAGGCACGTTGATTTCCATAGGCAGGCATGTTGATTTCCATAGGCAGGCACGTTGATTTCCATAGGCAGGCACGTTGATTTCCATAGGCAGGCATGTTGATTTCCATAGGCAGGCACGTTGATTTCCATAGGCAGGCATGTTGATTTCCATAGGCAGGCATGTTGATTTCCATAGGCAGGCACGTTGATTTCCATAGGCAGGCATGTTGATTTCCATAAGCAGGCACGTTGATTTCCATAGGCAGGCATGTTGATTTCCATAGGCAGGCATGTTGATTTCCATAGGCAGGCATGTTGATTTCCATAGGCAGGCACATTGATTTCCATAGGCAGGCATGTTGATTTCCATAGGCAGGCATGTTGATTTCCATAGGCAGGCATGTTGATTTCCATAGGCAGGCACGTTGATATCCATAGGCAGGCACGTTGATTTCCAGAGGCAGGCATGTTGATTTCCATAGGCAGGCATGTTGATTTCCATAGGCAGGCACGTTGATTTCCATAGGCAGGCATGTTGATTTCCATAGGCAGGCACGTTGATTTCCATAGGCAGGTATGTTGATTTCCATAGGGAGGCACATTGATTTCCATAGGCAGGCATGTTGATTTCCATAGGGAGGCACGTTGATTTCCATAGGCAGGCATGTTGATTTCCATAGGCAGGCACGTTGATTTCCATAGGCAGGCATGTTGATTTCCATAGGCAGGCACGTTGATTTCCATAGGCAGGCATGTTGATTTCCATAGGCAGGCACGTTGATTTCCATAGGCAGGCATGTTGATTTCCATAGGGAGGCACGTTGATTTCCATAGGCAGGCATGTTGATTTCCATAGGCAGGCATGTTGATTTCCATAGGCTTGCACGTTGATTTCCATAGGCAGGCACGTTGATTTCCATAGGCAGGCACGTTGATTTCCATAGGCAAGCACGTTGATTTCCATAGGCAGGCACGTTGATTTCCATAGGCAGGCACGTTGATTTCCATAGGCTTGCATGTTGATTTCCATAGGCAAGCACGTTGATTTCCATAGGCAGGCACGTTTGATTTCCATAGGCAGGCACGTTGATTTCCATAGGGAGGCACGTTTGATTTCCATAGGCAGGCACGTTGATTTCCATAGGCAGGCACGTTGATTTCCATAGGCAGGCACGTTGATTTCCATAGGCAAGCACGTTTGATTTCCATAGGCAAGCACGTTTGATTTCCATAGGCAGGAATGCGGATTTCCATAGGCAGGCACGTTGATTTCCATAGGCAGGCACGTTTGTCCTATGTGTGCACGTGAACAAGCTTGTGAGTTTCAAGTTTATCCAGTTTATCCAACCATTTCTACCGATCTGCATGCCAGTTATTATTTTTGTGGAACAGTTTAATTTCAATAAAAAGGTTTTTCGCTTCTCAAAATCATTGTTATGTGTCATGCTGGTATAAAGGACTTGGAGAAAGGTGCAGGAATACATAATAGGGGTTTTTAATGTATCCATAACACTTATACAAAACACTGGGATGGTACTCAAACAAAAGAGCAAGGATAAACCTCATAGAACAACGCGGGATGAGACCCGTAATGCACAAAAACACGCAGCACTGAAGCGGAAAAACCTCATAGGTACTCACACGACCAACGGACATGGGAACAATAACCGACAAGGACAATGGGGAACAGAGGGCAAATATATAACATACTAGCAGGGAGGTAAGAGGCGCGACCACCGTGCTGAAACCCCGGACGAACCTCTGAAAATAGTTGGCGAACCCCAGGAATCGCTGGACTGCTTAAACAGAATTGGTAATGGGCCATGACCTGACTGCGCTGATGCATTGCTCCTCCATCTCCACTCCCTCCGTGGAGATGAAATAGCCCAAGAAGGACACGGACCACTGGAAAAACAAACATTTCTCCTGTTTAACATATAGACCCTGCTCCATCAGTCTTCTCAGCACAGACCTGACTAATGAGACATGCTGGATGTGGTCAACAGAATAGACCAAAATGTTGTCTATGTAGACCACTACGCCCCGTCCCAGCATGTCCCAAAACACTTCGCTGATGAAGGCCTGGAAGACTGAAGGAGCATTAGACCACATCCCGCATGTCTCAAACCCGTGGTCGTGGAAAAAGCTGTCTTCCATTCAACGCCTGCACGAATGCACACCAGATTGTAGGCGCTCCTCAAGTCCCGCCTCGTGAAGTACTGCATCCCATGCATTTGTTCAATGATGGTTGGGATAAGGGGTAAAGGATAGCTGAACTTGTTCAGCCTTGTTCAGTGTTCAATAATCAATGCAGGGGTGCAGTCCCCCATCTTTCCTCTTAACAAATAAGAAGCTTGAGGAGGCTGGAGACTTCGAGGGGCGGATAAAACTCTGCTGGAGACTCTCCTGTACATAGGTCTCCATGGCCTCGGTCTCCGCATAGGAGAGGGGATAGATGTGTCCTCCCGGGAGGACTGCGTCAGACAACAGGTCTATGGCACAGTCCCAGGGGCGATGAGGAGGCAGGCGTGTAGCCTGGGTCTTAGAGAAAACCCGGTGCAGATCCTGGTGCTCCTCCGGTGAATCCACTTGAGGACCACAGTCCGGACTTTCCACCGTAGTGGTGTTGACAGACACTGCGATATACCTCCCCTGACACTCCTGTGACCAACCCAGCAGTCTCCTTTTGGACCAGCAAACTCAACCAAGGGAGACCTAAAACAACGGGGTGTGTGGGGGTGTCTATAATCAAGAAGGTGATCTGTTCTGAATGAGTGTCCTGGGTCAGCAAAGAAACAGGAACAGCAATGTGATGTACGAACCCTGTCCCTATTGGACGATTATCCAAGGCTTGAACTGAAATGGGTGACTGTAGGGGAACCAAAGGGATGCGTAATGCAGTGGCCATCTAAAATTCCTGGCAGCTCCGGAATCAATCAGATCTAACGGGATTGTAGGGCGGGGAATTTACACAGGGAATTTAACGGGAAAACACACTGCTTGATTTGACAGACAAGGAGAGGAGACCTTGCCTCTTACCTGTGGTGCAGGGGATTTCCCTGGCTTGTGACATCCTTGCCTCCTAGGGGATAGAGAGCAGGTCGGGTAGAAATGACCCCTTTCCCCACAATAGAAGCAGAGGCCCAGATTCCTCCTTCTCCTATGCTCTGCTTCGGGCAAACGTGCCAAGCCTACCTCCATCGGCTCTGGCCATGGAGTAGGTGTAGGCATGGGCTCCTGATTACACGCAGGTTTACTTCAGGACCACAGGAGGTTGTCCAACCAGTTCGCCATGCTGATGAGCTGGTCGAGTGACAGGTTGTCATCACGGCAGGTTAACTCCAGCTGTACCTCCTCCCGCAGTCCGCTGAGAGCCAACTCGTTCCATCCGGTGAAAGCCGCAATGATCTTGAACTCCAGGGCGAACTCCGAGGTGGTCCTAGCTCCTTGGCGTAGTTGGAGTAGACACTCACCACCCTCTGCCCTCCACAGGATGATCAATATGATGATAATGAATCCAGTTCAGTGAAGCCTAGAAGGCCGGTGACATCAAAGTCCGGTACTGGGGTGATCCGTGACATCATACATAGAAATCATACAAATCTGAAGTAAAATGCAAAAAATCTGAAAGTTAAAATGTATCTATGGCGAGAGCACCAGCCTCTGGACACATTGATACACTGTGATCCATTGGTGGCTTTGTTGACTTGTGTGAGGTGAAGAAAAAATTGACTGAGAAGCTCAGCTTATTCGTGGTGTATGTGATGAGTGAAGACAATCAGAAATCAGACATTGCCAAATGGGCTCTTTCCTACATTCAGGAGAGAGACATACCATATCTTTGCCACACAAAAACTCCCGTTCTTCTTGATGCAACATTTAAAATTATACCCAAGAGACATTATCTCCACATACTTTTAGACACTTTCACTGATTGCCACAACTCAATCAGCTAGACCTTATCTTCGCTTGCACTTCCCAAATTGAAGGCTTCCCAAATAGGCAAAAGCCTACACACAGTTATTTCTTCAAAAGAGCCTAATGATCCTCTGTGGCTGAGTCATCCTCGCAGGTGAAGTATTTTGAATGATTTTATTTAGACAAGTGTAATTCTATAATTTTGTCAAAACATTACTCTACTTCAGGGCAATCCAGCATCGTAACAGTGCACTGTGCACCTGCCAACATTCCTTTCCAATCCACAAGAGCCTGAAACCAGAGATTTGCATATAATAATGAAATGCTCATGTCTCCGTCCTAACAATGGAACTCTTTGTCCCAAAAGCGGGAAGGCATGCGCATTGGGCTTACGCATTGGGCTTATTCTAGACAGATTTTGGTGAGAGTGAGCCCTCTTGCTTCGGCCTCTTCCTCTCTGCTGAAACTATTTCACTGGAGAAAGCATCAGAGCGAGCTAAACAGCGCCCCTTTGTCTAAGTATATGTAGCCCATGTATTTGAAGCTGTCTGAACAGAAATACTATGACATGCCATACTCTTTTGGTCCAGACAGCATCTGATACATGGTCAAAACATACAGAGACAGAGGACAGCTGTTTTCCTCGCTCAGCTGCTTTAACTGAGGTTGATGTGTCTTTCTCTCGGCCAAATAAGTGATCAATATTTCAATATTTTATTTGGACTGGCAAGGAGGTACGGTAGGGAGGCCCCATAACGTTTCTATCTTCTGCTGTCAGCCATAACTGACTGTGTGGGAGGTTAAGGAAGTGGTCATTACTCTACGTTTGAAGTAGAGAAACTCCACAGAGAAATAAATAGATTGCTTCTGTCCCCTGATGTCGTGGGCACTCAGCACCTGTATGCCCTGCTGTAAGACTCCTGTCATTGGCACTCAGAACCTATATGCACTGCAGCAAGAGCATAGCCACCAGGAGATGTTTGGAGTTGGGGGTGCTGCGTCGATAATTGCATTTGCAAAGTGGCAAACTGTTGAGCAGACAGGTTTTAAGGATTTCCACACATGGGGATTTTATTGGTTACAGGATCTGGAAAAAAATTGAGCTTTTTATAAATGGATTTCATGCAATTCTATATAATTTACATGATAGAAGACGTTAGCAGAATATTTTTTCATACCACACAAATGGCCAAATGCAGCAGGCTACTGTGCAACTCACTATTCAGGTTGGATGCAATTGTGGAACTATATTTTGTTTTTCTTTGGCCAACTTAAGTTCCACTGTAATGTTGTGTTTGCCTGTGATATAATGTCCTGCTCATATTTTCCCTTGGATGGTGTAACGGTTTTCTTCGTGAGAAGGAGAGTCGGACCAAAATGCAGCGTGTAGATTGCGATCCATGTTTTAATGAACAAACGTAAACCACGAATCAATACAAACACTACAAAATAAAGAACGTGATGAACGTAACGAAAACCTAAACAGCCTATCTGGTGAAAACACATAGACAGGAACAATCACCCACAAACACACAGTGAAACCCAGGCTACCTAAATATGGTTCCCAATCAGAGACAATGACGAACACCTGCCTCTGATTGAGAACCATATCAGGCCGAACATAGAACTAGACAAACTAGACATGTAACATAGAATGCCCACTCAGATCACACCCTGACCAATCAAAACATAGAAAATACAAAGTAAACTATGGTCAGGGCGTGACAGATGGGAACTTCATGAAATGGGTTTCCATGGCCAAGCAGCCACACACAACCCTAAGATCACCATGTGCAATGCCAAGCTTCGGTTGGAGTGGAGTAAAGCTTGGCGCCATTGGACTCATGAGCAGTGGAAACGCATTCTCTGGAGTGATGAATCACGCTTCACCGTCTGGCAGTCCTATGGACGAATCTGGGTTTGGCGGATGCCAGGAGAATGCTACCTGCCTGAATGCATAGTGCCAACTTTAAAGTTTGGTGGAGGATGAATAATGGTCTGGGGCTGTTTTCATGGTTCTGGCTAGGCCCCTTAGTTCCAGTGAAGGGAAATCAATGCTACAGCATACAATGACATTCGACATGATTCTGTGCTTCCAACTTTGAGGCAACAGTTTGGGGGAGGCGCTTTCCTATTTCAGCATGACAATGCCCCCGTTCACAAAGTGAGTTCCATTCAGAAATGGTTTATCAAGATCGGTGTGGAAGAACATGACTGGCCTGCACAGAGCCTTGACCTCAACCCCATCGAACACCTTTGGGATGAATTGAAACACCGACTGCGAGTCAGGTCTAATTGCCCAGTATTAGTGCCCGACTTCACTAATGCTCTTGTGTCTGAATGGAAGTCCCACCAGCAAGGTTCTAACATCTAGTGGAAAGCCTTCCCAGAAGAGTGGAGGCTGTTATAACAGCAAAGGGGGGACCAATTCCATAATAATGCCCATGATTTTGGAATAAGATGTTCGACGAGCAGGTGTCCATATACTTTTGGTCATGTAGTGTATGACCCTTCTGTTGTGCATTCGAGTGAAAGTCAACAAAATTGCAAAGTGAAATTGTCTGCTTCGAGAGACGTCTGTGTAATCGTTTGACACTACATGACACAAACAGTGACTCATAGCTTATTAGGGTGGTGCCTTCCTTTTGCGATTTCTCAAACAATGATCTTTAGGTCTGACAGAGTAGGGCCTTCTATCCCCTTTCAAATATTATATCCATGTGTTTTAAAATGATAACCCTTAACAGCTGATTTTAGCTGGTGGAATCTCCCCTTTTGTCGCCTGCCTAAAACCTTCATGTGATTTGAATGTCTCCAATTGTTGGCATGAACTACTTACTTTTACCGTTGCGCTTTGAAATCACAGTGGATTCTGCAGGCTCAAAGATTGCTCAAAGAAAAGTTACTCAAATAAACTTTTAATGCTCAAAGAAAAGTTGTGCAGTGAAATACTTGGGTGCTGTCTACTAATACTACAACTCTACCTAAAAAGACTTACATTTGTACAGAAATAAAGAAGGGAAAAAAACGTCAGGAAACCTTGGTGTCCATACGAAACATCAACACTAAAAAAGGTATCCATTCAATTGGCTCGTCTTTGTTTCTCAGCAGTACACAGCACGGGGGATGTCTGTACACAGGCATGCTGATAACGGCTTTATCATTGCTGTGCAGAACACCATTGACTTCACTGTTGGGCCGGAGGGAGGATGTGTAACTGTTTTTTATTTATTTATCTCTAATCCAAATTCTAGCCCAATTCTATTCAATGCCCACCTACAGCTTGCAACTGTTCAGCGAGTGAGAACTGCAGGCAGCCCCAAGCTGCTGTGAGACTTCCTATCCAGCTGGTTCATCTGCTGCTGTCTCACTCCAAGTCCTCTTTCCATTGTGCACAGAACAATTAGTGCAGAGGAAAAAATGCATGAGATTGCTTGACTCCACCTCCATTCTTCCTCCAGAAGGAACAAAACATTCATGCTCCAATAAAAATGGCCCATCGGAAGCCATTAAGTATTCACACACCACACGCACACCGCACGGGCATACACACACACACACACACACACACGCACACAGTTTCTAGACTCCAGTCTAAAAGATGTGTCAGGCGTAATTAAGTATATAACTAGCACCTTAATTAAGATTTAGCAAATGTCGTGTTGAGGACGGAAACGTTCAGCGCACTGGTTCTATGGAGAGAGAGACACCTAGTAAAGGTCATTAGGGGAGCACAGACCATTATCATATGACGTGTGAATGAATACGTGAACAACACAGCATGGCCCATAAACACAACACTATACACAGCATGGCCCATAAACACAACACTATACACAGCATAGCCCATAAACACAACACTATACACAGCATGGCCCATAAACACAACACAATACACAACATGGCCCATAAACACAACACAATACACAACATGGCCCATAAACACAACACTATACACAGCATGGCCCATAAACACAACACAATACACAGCATGGCCCATAAACACAACACAATACACAGCATGGCCCATAAACACAACACAATACACAGCATGGCCCATAAACACAACACAATACACAGCATGGCCCATAAACACAACACAATACACAGCATGGCCCATAAACACAACACTATACACAGCATGGCCCATAAACACAACACAATACACAGCATGGCCCATAAACACAACACAATACACAGCATGGCCCATAAACACAAGACAATACACAGCATGGCCCATAAACACGACACAATACACAGCATGGCCCATAAACACAACACAATACACAGCATAGCCCATAAACACAACACAATACACAGCATGGCCCATAAACACAACACTATACACAGCATGGCCCATAAACACAACACAATACACAGCATGGCCCATAAACACAACACAATACACAGCATGGTCCATAAACACAACACAATACACAGCATGGCCCATAAACACAACACAATACACAGCATGGCCCATAAACACAACACAATACACAGCATGGCCCATAAACACAACACTATACACAGCATGGCCCATAAACACAACACAATACACAGCACGCTCTGATTTCCCCATGCCTCCTTTCTAAAGACTGGATTGTTCCCTAAAGCCAGTCTGCTAAGTTCTGAGGTGTTAGTTCCCTCATGTTCCCTGTCTCCCTCTGGAGCGAAGGAAGTGGACTGACTGAAATCGAGTATTAGTTCCCTCACGTTCCCCGTCTCCCTCGGGAGCGAAGGAAGTGGACTGACTGAAAGCGAGTATTAGTTCCATCACGTTCCCTGTCTCCCTCGGGAGCGAAGGAACTGGAATGACTGAAAGCGAGTATTAGTGCCATCACGTTCCCCGTCTCCCTCGGGAGCGAAGGAACTGGAATGACTGAAAGCGAGTATTAGTGCCATCACGTTCCCCGTCTCCCTCGGGAGCGAAGGAACTGGAATGACTGAAAGCGAGTATTAGTTCCATCACGTTCCCCGTCTCCCTCGGGAGCGAAGGAACGGGAATGACTGAAAGCGAGTATTAGTTCCATCACGTTCCCCGTCTCCCTCGGGAGCGAAGGAAGTGGACTGACTGAAAGCGAGTATTAGTTCCATCACGTTCCCCGTCTCCCTCGGGAGCGAAGGAACTGGAATGACTGAAAGCGAGTATTAGTTCCATCACGTTCCCCGTCTCCCTCGGGAGCGAAGGAAGTGGACTGACTGAAAGCGAGTATTAGTTCCCTCACGTTCCCCGTCACCCTCGGGAGCGAAGGAAGTGGACTGACTGAAAGCGAAGACTCTCAATTTTTTATTTCCACTTTAAACAGAATCCCAGCTTGTGGATGAGGGGTGCAAAATGATGCAATTGATCCCCTTATTAACATTTATATGACATTAAGAGGTGATTAATTAGCTTTTCATTCAGACCTCATACTGGTTCAATTAGAGATAAAGTAAAGCCGGGTGGGAAAAACACAATTCTGATCCAATTGTTTAATGAACTACCTCACCTCTCCTTTCTTATAACAGATCATTTAGACAAGTTTGAAAAAGCTGTTTTAAAACTCAACCACTTGGGACATAAAAAGCTATATTTATATTTGTTATGCTGAAGTCTGCATGGAAACTGTTCTATCACAGGACAACATCACTAACACCTGAACTGTGCACTGAGTTAGGGACCTACCCCAGTGAGAACGTAGGATGCTATGGAAGAAGCTTAGTGCAGCTCAACAAGGAATAAAACAAATACATAATCTGAAGATGAAAGTCAACACCAACCAGAGGTGAAGTATGCCCTATTCGCTGTTTCAGGTCATCAATCATCCCTGTCAGGTTTGACACCCACATGGTTACTGTTTAGGTTGCAGTAGCCTACAATGTCAAATAGTACGTGATACAATTGAAAGATGTAACATATTTATTGGTAACATAGGTTAATAATGTATTATAACCATGGTTATCCAGTTTGACAACCCTATCAGCATACCCTCCAGTAATGGTATAGTACCGACTAACCTACCGACATCAGCATCAATATACAACAAAATATAATCATCACCAGTGGCGCAAAACACAGCGTCGCGAGTTTGTGTAGAGTTCGGCCACTCAAAAGTAGAAGTATGAACAAACCTGTGAGTGAACGCACACGCACAGATTATGCAGAGTATGTTATGGACGCATTTCATATTTGATGCATCATTTTTCTTCAAGGCTGCATGGATACACTTTATCATTAAACTCGTTGAGGTTTTACTAATTTACGCGAGAGCAATGAATCAATCCACAGCGCATCAGCACAGGGGTTGGTAATCCCTCTTCCGAATGGGAGCGTCGACAACTCATGCTGTAGACTCTGTGGCATGTACTGGAGCTCGTATTGGTAATTAAACAGTACGGGACGAAGAGACTGGTGCTATATTTCTCAATTTGGAAAGTGTAGCTTCAGTCGGTTTGTTTGGGGAGTTATTCAAGCCGAGAAGTGTTTTTATTGGAAAGTATTCGTATACTACTTTTTCTGAGGTTTGAAGGGGAAAGATATCGAAATATCTGTCAATGGGTTTCAGTTCGAAAAAGAGGATGCTTCGCTATACATGAACTACAAACATTGGGACCACTCTAAAGTCTTGTGAAACGCAGTATGGACACCTTTGGAAACACCACAACATTTAGATGCCTGCTGTTATCTTTCAGCGCAACAAAATCTTTCAATTTTCGAATTGGACGTGCGTAATGGACATTTCGCGTGTAACTTTGTAGGGATCTGGAGACTCATTTGTTAGATTACCATTCACTGCTCATATGAGGGCGAAAATAGGAAATTATCCTTGTGGCAAAATTGAAAACCATGGTAAGTAGACTATATACAGTTGTGAATGCATTTTCCCTTTTAGGCTATATTGTGCAGCCGTGCGGTCTCCGTTGCCATTGCGCGCTGGTAATTCAATATACACTGGTTAGTACCTAAAATAAGATCTGGTCAGCTACTTGAAGCTACTTGAATTTACACAATATAGCCTTTCAAGAAATGAAGTTGTGACAGTTTTGTAAAACCACATCAGTTAGTAGTCAGGGCCATGCAGATGTGTTCCAATTCTGTCTCAAAGAGCAAACAACGCAAAACACATTAAGTTAAATAGGTGCGTTCAATTCAGTCATGTGGAGGTGCAGTGAATTTACCATAGACACATTTCTCAACTAAATGTGGGTCGTGTAGGTCAGGTTGACATGGTGTAGCCGTTTGCGCGAGAGTATGTGGTCGGTTGCGCAGGTTGCGCGTGTGGGGGAACTTGGCCAAGGGCTGTTGTATTTACTCGGCTCACCCAAGGACGAAGTATTATCTAAACTGGACAGTTTCGTCAAATGTGTCTTGGGGATATACAATAGCAAATCCGACAAGATATAAGCAGAATTATGTTTATAGGGTTAGGGGTTGGCAGTTCAACACCAATTACGGTTCACAGCCATTTCTCTACCTGCCTTGCCCGTTCATTCAAGCCAGTGTTGCTCTCTTCAGTCATAATTTACACCACTTCAGATCTGATCTAATGTTGGTCTGGCTGGCGTCAAGAGGTCTTTGTACACAAACTGCTGCCATGGGCTGGGTCCATGAGCAATGTTGACTGTGACCTTCAGGGGCCAGGAAAAGGACAATGGCCACAGTCTGTAAGGAGGGGATTGCTTTAGTGCCTTCATGTCATAAGGGGATTGATGGAGAATGGTGATTTGTTCGGACTCCATTAGTCCATTTGTTTGGACTTCATTCGTGTTTCATACCAGGTCTTAGTGTGGTGGAGGAGCATTTTGTAACCGAGTTACATCACTGATGTAGAGAGCTAGTCAAGGGCAATTCCATGGCAACAGGTCAAATGTATGTCAAACAAAACCAATGATTGCAAAGTTAAACAAACCATACAACTTTATCTACAGCACAAGGACTACTTTTAACAAATTCCACAGAAAATTTGACAAAAACACATTTACTTGAAGAACAGTGCAAATGCAAAGTTTGGTAACAGAATGTGCTGTTCTTACCATCATTCTTTTACCAAACTTTGCATCTGCTTTGTTCTTCAAGTAAAAGTTTTTTAAATGTTTTAATTGGAAATTACTAAAAGTATTCCTTGAGCATATAGTTCTATTGTTTGTTTAACTTTGCAATTATAGTTTTTTGTTTGACATACATGTAAAAGTAAAACATCTGAGTCTCAGCATCACTCTGTTAACATGGAATTACCCCCGGAAATCATCGAGAGTGAAGAGCAGACATCCAATTACTCTCATTAAATATTTTCCAGAGAGCGTGGCATGTTCTCCCCCCCCCCCCCCCACCATCTCTCTTTCTTGTCTGGTCTTCTTTAATCTCATATATATATATATATATATATATATATATATCTCCCACACCATCCTCCGTTCCATGTTCTTTGGTGACTGAAGTGTGTGAAAGCATTAATAGCATCTCAGTGCATTCATAACTATAATACAACTAATAATAGCAATGTGCCATTTTAGCAGATGCTTTTATCCAAAGCGATTTACCATCTTGAGTTCATACCATTGGACCATTGTGATAAAATAACCAATATAATTACCCCTTGATAGTATAGGGCAGCAGGTAGCCAAGCAGTAGGGGTGTTGGGCCAGTAACCAAAAGGTTGCTGGTTTGAATACCTGAGCCGACACGGTGAAACATTCTGTTGATGCGTACTTGAGCAAGGCACTTAACCCTAATTTGCTCCAGGGGTGCCGTACGACTATGGCTGACCCTATAAAACAACAGATTTCACTGCACCTATCTGGTGTATGTGACAATAAACATATTTTTTTTATATAGTGGTGAAATTAGGAGACGTCTATATTGAAAGCGTTGGATATATTCCTAATGCATGAGGGAACATCTTAGGATGAGCCCCATTCAGAACTCATTGGGAAAAGTATCAAATCTTTCTTTGATAATTAGTGTGGGAACAGAGTGTTAATGATTTAGAGGGCACATATCAGGCCAAGACGCCTGCCTCTTCCTACTAACAGAACATGTGGAGAGAAATAGAGATCGTTTCCCAGACCCTCATTTGGAGACTTGAATGAATTTAATAGCAAAACCTTTCTTCCATATTTCTCTGGAGCTATCATGGCATGTTAAGGTCGGCTGGAGAGCTGTTTTCAGTGTGACACAAAGACACTGTCCAGCTGAGATGTGCTTCCTTCCTGTTTGTAGGACAGGACAGCTGCGCCACCAGGCAGTAGCAAAGTGACATAAATTGTTTTATAGTGATATTGTCAGATTAAAGAGATATTGTCAAGTGCATCAGATGAGGGGGATTGTGAATTTGAGGGGAGGAGAGGCAGATCATCCCCCCCCTGCTCTCTTCCACCCATACACACATGTGCCCACATGCACTTGCACACCATGGGTGTCTTCACATTGTCTCATGAGATGTGAAATGTTACTGCTCAGTAACAGCAGAAACCTTTTCACCGTGGTCTGTTACCCTGACCCAAGGCTCCTCTCTATACTGGCTGTAGAATAGATAACCTGTCTTATACAAGCACTCTGCTGTGGAGAACAAATTCACCAAATGTCATCTTCATTTGAATTCACAGTGCAGGCATACATATGAATAATAGGCCTAAACTTTGCATGTGAATGTATGTTGAATATAATTAATATTTACTTGAGTCTGTGATGCATGGAAGAATTTCGGTATGACTTGGTCAGATGCAAGACCTGGAAGTAATTGCATTGGAACTAGCTGAAAGTGATGAAATAAAAAACAGATATAGAGATAAATAAGCCGTTCATCACCCCAGAAGTGGGCCTATGTAGAATCTTTGCTTAATATACCTAACGTGAGGATAAATTAGCCAAGCTCTCTGTCTCAATACAGTGATGGTAAAAAAACAAAGATACAAATTATTATGACCATCGGGCTAAAATAATTGTAATCTTTAAACATGCCTGAATCAAACAACCCCTGAAAATGGAGACAAAATTGCTAATCCCATTGGGTCTTAATCCAGGATTTCATTGCCATGACAAACACACAATTTCTCAGTCACAGATTTAATGCTTTCTCCCCTTCTCTCTGTTCATCTCCCTTCATCTCTTTTCTGGTTTTAGTCTCGCTTTCTCTGTTTCCATCTCTCCTTTTTTAGAATCCCCTCATCCTTTTGAATCCCCTGCAATCCCTTCCAATTCTTCCTATCTCCGTATCCATATCTCTCAGTAATCTATGGATCAGGACAATTTATCAATCACAGGGGGGAAATGACAAGGAAAACATAAGCAGCCATAGTTGCCATATGTTGCAGCAATTCTATAAAACCAATAGTGGTTAATGGTGACTCTAGAATGCCTGCTGTGCGTTGATAGATTCATCAATTTCTTAAAGTCACTTCCTGGGAGACATCCCGTCACTTTTATGAAATCTCCTCCAACTCGTGATTCGACAATCACTGCCTGTCACTGCGGAGGCATCAGGCATCTTGCAATATTGGATAGGTAGCTAAAGGCACTCAACGTGAGTTCCAATAGTTTCAAAGCCATATATCGAACAAACACAAACCTACTTCAAAAGACATTCTGTGGGGCTCCCTCTGCTGCTGTCTGAACGTCTCGCGGTGACAGACAAGGGAAGACTGGGTCTCAGTCTGTCTGTCTCCTGCTCTCCCAGTGTTAATAAAATGTACAGTTATATCAGTGCGTGATAACCAGAGCTGGGGTGATAAACACAGGAGAAACAGACTCTCAGTTATCCTGATTGTTACTGTAGTCAGATATTATCCTGAGTGTTACTGTAGTCAGATCTCATTGTGAGTGTTACTGTCGTCAAACCTTATCCTGAGTGATACTGTAGTCAGATATTATCCTGAGTGTTACTGTAGTCAGACCTTATACTGAGTATTACTGTAGTCAGATCTAATCCTGAGTGTTACTGTAGTCAGACCTCATCCTGAGTGTTACTGTAGTCAGATCTAATCCTGAGTGTTACTGTAGTCAGACCTTATCCTGAGTGTCACTGTAGTCAGATATTATCCTGAGTGTTACTGTAGTCAGATATTATCCTGAGTGTTACTGTAGTCAGACCTCATCCTGAGTGTTACTGTAGTCAGATCTAATCCTGAGTGTTACTGTAGTCAGATTTAATCCTGAGTGTCACTGTAGTCAGACCTTATCCTGAGTGTTACTGTAGTCAGATCTATTCCTGAGTGTTACTGTAGTCAGATCTAATCCTGAGTATTACTGTAGTCAGATCTAATCCTGAGTGTTACTGTAGTCAGACCTCATCCTGAGTGTTACTGTAGTCAGATCTAATCCTGAGTGTTACTGTAGTCAGACCTTATCCTGAGTGTCACTGTAGTCAGATCTAATCCTGAGTGTTACTGTAGTCAGATATTATCCTGAGTGTCACTGTAGTCAGACCTTATCCTGAGTGTTACTGTAGTCAGATCTATTCCTGAGTGTTACTGTAGTCAGATATTATCCTGAGTGTTACTGTAGACAGATTTAACATTTTAGCCATTTAGCAGATGCTCTTAACCAGAGCGACTTACAGGAGTAATTAGGGTTAAGTGCCTTGCTCAAGGGCACGTCGGCAGATGTTTCTCCTAGTTGGTTCGAGGATTCTAAACCAGCAACCTTTTGGTTACTGTCCCAACGCTCTTAACCACTAAGCTATCTGCTGCCCTATTATCCTAATTGTTACTGTAGTCAGATGAATTATTGGAGCTTCCACTGTTAGTCTGAAGAGGATAACATATCTAAACACACTGGCAATCGCAGCCCACTCCTACTCTCACATCCTCTAGTCTACACAATGGTAAAAATAGACCTACTTCAGAGTTATAACTGATTCGATTCCAACTTCCATGATACACTGAGACAGATTACTACGCTGAATAATTTCTTATATAAAAAGAACATAAATAATCACATATCATGGTGGGCTGGAGAGCCTTTCTTTTGTAGGCCCAGATGGCATCAGATGGAACACCCCATGGCCCCCTCTTCCACCTGGGGCAGTTGTGACTGAGATACAGCCCACATCAGCATACAGTATATCGTCTCCATTCTCTATGGAAGGAACTCAGGTGGCCTAGATTTCTCTGGACTCATCCCAATTTCCCCAGGTAGTGAGCAGCATATTGTACAACAGCAGGGAGAGAATGTGTTTGAATGGTCAGTGTCAGGTTCCAAACAATAGAGTGGACTGGTTCTACTGTACGTGAATGTTTGAGCCAAGTTCTGGATAAGGACAAGGTTCTGAAGGTGTAGCAGAGGAAAGTGGTCCGAGGGATGACGATAGCAATATAGTGGACATATACTAGGAAGAGACAGATAGATAGCTACAGACAGATTGACGAAGTGAAAAACTAGACATATAGTTGTCCCAGACAGACAGACAAATTGTCCTCTTGTCTCCTGTGTTCTGTCTCCCCATATCCGCTTACGGACACAGAAGCAGAGATTATTTTCCCCAAACTCTCCGATCTGTCTGGTGGTTTGTGCCCAGAGGTTGGGATTACAGCATTGTCACTGCACCATCTGCACCTCCCACTACTGCAGTCATAATCAACACATGAAGCTTTCTCAGTCGTCCAAGTCTTCCAGCAGCATTGATGGGACAAACTTTCTGTGGTGGCT
The DNA here is from genome assembly GCF_057628025.1 of Oncorhynchus mykiss. Lineage (NCBI taxonomy): Eukaryota > Metazoa > Chordata > Actinopteri > Salmoniformes > Salmonidae > Oncorhynchus > Oncorhynchus mykiss. The sequence continues at coordinate 64,564,080 of NC_143040.1, forward strand.
CAATAGCTGCAGCCCGGCTGTTGAATAGGTAGCTCCCCCACGGAATGTCAAGATATTAGAATGCTATGTAGGGCCTATCCCACAGAGTATAACAACAGCCTATAATCTCCAAAGTCCTATTCTCCACCCCCCTAGCTCTCTCAACATTTCAAGACTTGGTCTATGGACCATTTTCAGGCTTAAACTCTCTACCTTCAAAGTCATGGAATAGAATTTTAATTGACTTAGGAAAAGTTGATCTAATCCCCAAAATCTGTATTCCTGCATTTTCTTGCAGCCCTCCCATTATAGACCATTGATCCACAACCCTAAACTCTGAATGTTCATGTAGTTGCATGAAACTGTTTAGATACAAGGTCAAACTTTGCTGTCTATATTCTTATCTAATATATTATTCACAGTTTTGTTAGCCTATACCGCACACACACAGCTACTGGATCAATAATTCATATCAACAGGCCTCAAGTGTATGAGATATTTATTGCCCACCAACGTGTGGTGAATCAGAATCAATATCTCTTCTGCGAAGTCAAACATACTGGTCTTTATTTAATAATGTTGGTGTGTAAGGGTTAAACATTCTTCTTTGTTCACAGAAGAATTCCCTGGAAACCAACACATAAAAATACAGTAGCTATATTTTCAGAACAGGATAACCCACAATATGTCCAAAGTGAGTGAAGGGTCTATGATGTAGCAGCCTACGATAGTTCAGTGTGTTTGTAATTTTGTATATTTGTATTCTATTGTATTTAGTAAATTGTGTGCATGCAGGGCTCCCTTGTGAAAGAGACATTGGCCTCAATGGGACTCCCTGTTAAAATAAAGGTAAAATAATCCTGCTGTTTCCATGGAGGAATGCATCAGTGTAACACACTTGAATTGTGCTATTCCAGACCTCCTTTCCCCCCTTTTTCTGCACATGCACCTGACCTCTGACACATGCACCTGACCTTCTTCCTGGTACCTCCTATTATGTGTATAGGCTTTAAAAAAAAAAAATCAAAAAAAAAAAAAAGACATATAGAATCCCTATGACTTTAATAGGATCACTATGGGTCTAATAGTAAAGGTTTGTGGTTTAACGTTTACAAGGGGAAAGGGGGATACCTAGTCAGTTGCACAACTGAACGCATTGAACAGAAATGTGTCTTCTGCATAACCCAACCCCTCTGAATCAGAGAGCTGTGGGAGGCTGCCTTAATCGACATCCACGTCATCAGTGCCCGGGAAGCAGTTGTTGTTGGAGTTTAACTGATTTGCTTAATGTGGCATGAACACAAGCAGTCATGTTTTCATCTGATTGTCAAACAATTACGTCAACTAGCTCTCACAGTCTCACGTCAGAATTAGATGTCCATGTTCCTCAAATGTCAAATTTCGAAACATCACATTTTGAAGTGCTTAATGGTTAAGTTTAGGCATTAACTCTTAATTTAAGGTTAGGGTTAAGATCTGGGATAGGCTTGAAACAAAATTCAATTATTCTATTGCCGGATTCGATCTTGAAACCGAAACCTACTTGAAGGTAACAGTGCTCACTGTTGCCCCTATTGGACGATTTCAACGTCAGTTCCCGACTTCCTCAGACATGGATGGACATCAAATATTGACTTGTATAACGGATAACCTGGCTGCATATACAGTAGGCTACCTGAACCTTGCTCTGTCATGCTGGTATAAAGGATTTTGGAGACAGGCGCAGGAATACACAGTAGGGTTTTATAATACACCCAAAACAAACATGTATACAAAAACACTGGGCAGTGCCCAAACAACAGTGCCAGGGTAAACGTCGTTGACCGACACGGGACAATACCCGTAATACACAATATATATAGCACACAGCATAACAGCTGCACCAACGCAAAGGTACTCACACCACCAACGGACATGGGAACAATCATCGACAGCACCATGGTGAACAAAGGACACATATATACAAATACAATCAGGGGGAATAGGGGCCAGGTGTGTGCAATGTAAGTTCCAGAGGGGTCCGTGACATGCTCACCAGAATGGTGTCATAAATCGATGAAGTTATCAATGTATCCACAACAATTTAGTTGACTCGGGTGAAGTTTTCACTTTCATTTCTACTTCTCTCACAGAGCGAGGAAGTTTAGGGACCAGAGAGATTTCCAAATGACATCAGTTTGATCAGTTTTAAGGAAATGAAAAACTGAAAACGATCCAACAAGTTTCTGATAGTATTTCATTTAGTCTTGAATGTATATTTGATTTGGTTGAAGATGAAATACTGTCAGCTTTTATGTCACTGAAAGAAATGGCACATGTAGGATACACAACAGGTCCTTAAGTGCACATTTGCATTCTCTCAAGATGCTCAAATAAATAAATTATATTTCTCTACTCCTGTCCCAGAGCAAAAAATGTACATTTGTGCTCTCATTTTAATGAGAGGAACACTTCATTCTGCAGGAGTGAACCTTTTACTGCAGTGGGCTGAATCAGGGTCACACAGAGTGTTTCTTGGTAGTCTTAAACACATCTACTTTGAAACCAAAGTATACACTTCACGTACATGGTTATGGGCTTAAAAAAATAAGATACCTGTACCAATGTCAGATAAAGAGTTGAAATGTATTACATTTTGAGTTTGCAACACATTATATACATCACAGAAGACTGAAATATAACAAAACTGTTTGACATAAAAACACCAGATTTTCAGCAGTTTTTAAAAATGTGTTTATTAATTATTAAAAATGTTAATAACATTCCACCCATGAGGCCACTAGTCATTTGCCTGCAGGATAGGGCTAGTATTATAATAGGTTACATGTGAGGTCTACAGTCAGTGTCCAGACTTCAGTTACTATTCCAACCATTAGGCTACTCCACTCTAAAATAATTCCGGCATCCATATGGTACCATTTAATAAGTGCAAATAGACATCACATACAAAACACCAGAAAGGGTTATGAATTACATTCAGTGATTGTCATTTATTAGGCCTACACAAGTCATGTAACCTGAATTGATGTGTACACTGCTGTCCGTGCGCATCTCGTTTTCGGCCACTCATCTCTGCCTTGGCAACATTTCTGTAAAGTTATCATCGAACCACAATGGATTTTGGAGCATATTCCACAATTGTGACGATGATAAATAATGTAATAGCCTACAGTTTACTTGAAATCTACACTGAGTGTATAAAACATTAAGGAAACCTGCTCTTCCCATGACATAGGCTGCAGTCCAAACACGTTAATTTTACCCCTTCAGCACTCACGCTAGCCACTTTCCCCCTGGGGAATCCCCATCGAAATCGAAAGCAGTTTGATTGCCATCTTAAGTGGAGGTCCAATTCACAAAAGTTGCCCCCTCGGCCCTCGCTCCACTCGAGGGAGCGAGTGAAGAACTTTGATCACCTGTGGGGTTGATGTGACCAACAATTCAATGCAAAGTGTTGTCACGTGTCAAACTCCGGTAGCAGCGAAGTGTCAAATTTAATCAACGTGGCTGCATTTATTGACATGTCAGACAAAATTATGACACTAGCTTGCTAAAATAAGTATATACAGTACCAGTCAGAAGTTGGGACATACCTACTCACTCAATGGTTTTTCTTTATTTTTGCTATTTTCTACATTGTAAGACATCAAAACTATGAAAAAACACATATGGAATCATGTAGTAAACAAAAAAGTGTTAAACAAATCAAAATAGATTTTAGATTTTAGATTCTTCAAAGTTGCCACCCTTTGCCTTGATGACAGATTTGCGCCCACTCTTGGAATTCTCCAAACCAGCTTCACCTGGAATGCTTTTCTAACAGTCTTGAAGGAGTTCCCACACATGCTGAGCACTTGTTGGCTGCTTTTCCTTCACTCTGCGGTCCAACTCATCCCAAACCATCTCAATTGGGTTGAGGTCGGTTGATTGTGGAGGCCAGGTCATCTGATGCAGCACTCCATCACTCTCCTTCTTGTTTAAATAGCCCTTTAGTAGTGGTTTCTTTGCAGCAATTCGACCATGAAAGCCTAATTCACGTAGTCTCCTCTGAACAGTTGATGTTGAGATGTGTCTGTTACTTTAACTCTGTGAAGCATTTATTTGGGTTGCAATTTCTGAGGCTGGTAACTCCAATGAACCTATGCTCTGCGTCAAAGATAACTCTGGGTCTTCCTTTCCTGTGGCGGTCTTCATGAGAGCCAGTTTCATCATAGCGCTTGATGGTTTTTGCAAGTGCACTTTAAGAGATTTTCCGGATTGACTGACCTTCATGTCTTAAAGTCATAATGAACTGTCATTTGTCTTTGCTTATTTGAGCTGTTCTTGCCATAATATGGACTTGGTCTTTTATCAAAGGGCTATCTTCTGTATACCACCCCTACCTTGTAGGTACAACTGATTGGCTCAAACTCATTAAGAAGGAAAGAAATTCCACAAATGAACTTTTAACAAGGCACTTTTAAATGCATTCCAGGTGACTACCTCATGAAGCTGGTTGAGAGAATGCCAAGAGTATGCAAAGCTGTCATCAAGGCAAAGGGTGGCTACTTTGAAGAATCTCAAATGTAAAATATATTTTGATGTGTTAAACACTTTTTTGATTACTACATGATTTCATGTGTTCTTTAATAGTTTTGATGTCTTCACTATTGTTCTACAATGCAGAAAATAGTCAAAATAAAGAAAAACCCTTGAATGAGTAGGTGTGTCCAAACTTTTGACTGGTTTCTGTAGCGTTGGCAAAGGTGAATGATGCTTAAAGTTGCTTAGTCTCGTAGTGAGGAGCCTATAAAACGTAGCTAGCTTCATAAACATACTTTTGGGGAATTCTGAAATGTATTGGAATAAATGACCAAACTATAAAACTAGCAAGCCAGTTATGGTTAACTGTTCCCAGATACCTGACATGAGTGCTATCATGCTACTACATTAATAGTTTTAGGTTGGTTGTTTTTAAGCTCAACTTCAAGATTTCCACCAAGGATGTTGTCTCTCAGGTCACCACTCTCTCTCACATGGGCAAGGGAAATTTAAGGTACACCCGGATGTGACAATGGAAAACGCAATTCAAGGGCTGAGGGCTGTCTACTTTGCATTTGGACTGCAGCCACAGACAAACCAGGTGAATCCAGGTGAAAGCTATCATCCCTTATTGATGTCACTTGTTAAATCCAAGAGACGGGTTAAAGAAGGATTTTTAAGCCTTGAGACAATTGAGACAATGGATTGAATACAGAGTAAGAATCATGCCGTTTTCTCACCCCTCCATCCCCTAATTAGCATGCCACGCTGGGGAGTTGACTCAGTGTACACGCCTGGCTGTCAGAGTTCATCTCACGAATGCTGTGCAATCAAACAAACATCTGCAGAGCCCAGACATGTCAGGAGGGCAGGCGACTCAAATGACATCAAAGAGACACGGCAGACCCCCTCAGCACAGTTAACAAGCAGCATACCTTAAGCTGTTTCTCCCCAGAATAGGCTACGTTACATATATCGGAAGTGACAGGTAGAGAAGCAAAATGGTGTTGGAACTTCGTAATTAAGCTCCAAGGGAGAACCCCCCGCCCCCCCCAAAAAAAAGACAGGATAGAATGTTACTGCAGATAGTTAGCTGCCGTCAAGTTGAACGATGAAGACTGCATTGCTACTGTATGAGTTATGCTGTTTTGGTGATAAGCTCTTATTTTAGTCTCAGTCATTTTAGACATTCATATGGTGTTGTTGAGTTAGATTTGTTAAGGGTTCCCTTCAGAGGATAAGTTACGCACAATTACTCCTTTTATCTCTCTCTCTCTCGCTCTCTCTCTCTCTCGGTCTCTATCTATCTCTCTCTGTCTCTCTCTCTTTCTTTCTCTCTCTCTCGGTCTCTCTCTCTCTCTCTCGGTCTCTCTCTCTCTCTCTCTCTCTCGGTCTCTCTCTCTCTCTCTCGGTCTCTCTCTCTCTGTCTCTGTCTCTCTCTCTCTCTCGGTCTCTCTCTATGTCTCTCTCTCTCTCTTGGTCTCTCTCTCTCTCTCGGTCTCTCTCTCTCTCTCGGTCTCTCTCTCTCTCTCTCTCTCTCTCTAAATCTAATTTGGCCTGTACTACAGTACACTATACTGTAGTAGACTATACTGTAGTAGACAACACTGTAGTAGTGTTTACTGTAGTACACTATACTGTAGTAGATTATACTATATTATAGTATAATATATTGTAGTATATTTTACTCTAACAGGCTATACTGTGGTAAGTTATACTGTAGTAGGCTAAACTATACTGTAATAGATTATACTGTAGTAGACTATACTGTAGTAGACTATACTGTAATGGGCTTCACTATTGTATATTATACTATAGTAGGCTATAATGTAGTAGACTGTACTGTAGTAGGCTATGCTGTGGCTATACAGTACTATATGTACCGTGGTAGATTATACTGAAGCAGGCTATTCTATAGTAGGCTATACTATAGTAGATTATACTATACTGTAGTATATTATACTTTATCGGGCTATTCTGTAGTAAGCTATACTGTAGGAGACTAAACTGTCGTAGACTATACTGTAGTAGACTATACTGTAGTAAACCATACTGTAGTTGGCTAAACTATACTGTAGCAGATTATACCATAGTAAGTTATAGTGGAGTATACTATACTGTAGTATAGTATTCTGTGGTAGGCTATACTGTAGTAGACTATACTGTAGCAGGCTATACTGTAGTAGACTATATTGTAGTAGACTCTACTGTAGTAGACTCTACTGTAGACTATACTAGACTATAGTGGACTAAACAACTCTTCGGTAGACTATACTGTAGTAGGCTAAAATGTAGTAGACAATGCAATACTGTAGTAGACTATACTGTAGTTGAATATACTGTCATATTCTATACTGCAGAAGACTATGCTGTCATAGACTACACAGTAGTAGACCATACTATATCAGTAGACTATACTGTAGTAGAATATACTGTGGTAGAAGATACAATACTGTACAATAGTAGGCTAGATAGTAGACTAAACTGTAGCAGGCTTTACTGTAGTAGGCTATACTATAGTAGACTTACTACACGAGTAGATTATACTTTAATAGGCTTCACTATAATCTATCATACTATAGCAGTAATAACGTGATGATGTAGACTGTACTGTACTTTAATAGGCTGTAGTAGACTATAGTAGACTGTAGTAGACTATACTGTAGTTGTCTAAACTATACTGTAGTAGTGTTTTCTATAGTAGGCTATAGTAGACATTACTATACTGTAGTATGGTATTCTGTAGAAGGCTGTACTGTTGTAGAATATATTGCAATAGACTATACTGCTGCAGACTGTACTGTAGTTAAATATATTATCTTATTCTATACTACAGTAGACTTTGCTGTAGTAGACTATACAGTAGTAGACTTTACTGTATTTCAGTAGACTATACTGTAGTAGAATATACTGTGGTAGAAGATATCATACTGTATTATGCTGTACTGTAGCAGACTAAACTGTAGTAGGCTATATTGTAGTAGAATATACTTTTTAGACTATTCTTTTGTGTACTATACTATGTTGTATTAGATAATACTGTAGTAGGCTATACTATAGTAGGCAATACTCTTCTGTAGTATATTTTACTGTTGTAAACTATACTGTGGTAGGCTATAATGTAGAAGGCTAAACTGTTGTAGGCTAAATTGTTGTAGGCTATACTATAGTAGAATATACTGTCGTAGACTATACTGTGGTAGACTATAGGGCCATTCTGTAGTAGGCTATACTATAGTAGACTTACTACACTTTAGCTGATTATACTGTAGTAGGCTATACTGTAGTATGCTGTACTATAGTAAACTATACTATACAGTGGTATATTATACCATAATAGGCTATACTGTAGTAGTAGGTTATAATGTAGTAGTTCTTCAATGCAGTATACTTAAATGTAGTAGCCTATTCTGAAATGAATATACTGTCTTAGACTATACTGTAGTGGACTATACCATAGTATACTATACTAAAGTAGGCTATAATGTAGTAGACTGTAAATCAAATCAAATCAAATGTTATTTGTCACATACACATGTTTAGCAGATGTTAATGCGAGTGTAGCGAAATGCTTGTGCTTCTAGTTCCGACAATGCAGTAATAACCAACGAGTAATCTAGCTAACAATTCCAAAACTACTACCTTATACACACAAGTGCAAAGGGATAAAGAATATGTACATAAAGATATATGAATGAGTGATGGTACAGAGCGGCATAGGCAAGATGCAGTAGATGGTATCGAGTACAGTATATACATAAGAGATGAGTATGTAAACAAAGTGGCATAGTTTAAAGTGGCTAGTGATACATGTATTACATAAAGATGCAGTAGATGATATAGAGTACAGTATATACGTATACATATGAGATAAATAATGTAGGGTATGTAAACATTATATTAAGTAGCATTGTTTAAAGTGGCTAGTGATATATTTTACATAAATTCCCATCAATTCCCATTATTAAAGTGGCTGTAGTAGGCTATACTGTAGTATATACTGTAGTATACTATACTGTAGTAGGTTATACTGTTCTAGACTATACTTCAGTAGACTATACTGTAGCAGTCTATATTGTAGTTGACTATACCATACTGTGGTTGATTATACTATAGTAGACTGTAGTGTAATAGACTATAATGTAGTAGATTGTTTGTAGATTTTACTGTACTTCTGTGTACTATACTATGTTGTAGTAGGCTATACTATAGTAGACAATACTATTCTGTAGTATATTTTGCTGTCGTAAACTATACTGTGGTAGGCTATAATTTAGAAGACTAAACTGTCGTAGACTATACTGTAGTAGACTATACTGCCGTAGACTATTTTGTAGTAGACTTTACTACAGTAGACTATTCTGTTGTAGGCTATTCTGTAGTATGCTGTACTATGTAGACTTACTACACTTTAGCTGATTATACTGTAGTAGGCTATACTGTAGTATGCTGTACTATAGTAGACTATACTATACAGTATAGTCTATATTATACCGTAATAGGCTATACTGTAGTATATTATACTGTAGTGGGCTACAATCTAATAGGCTTCACTGTAGTATACTTAACTGTAGTAGCCTATATTGTAATGAATATAGACTATACTGTAGTAGACTATACTGTAGTAGGCTATACCATAGTATATTATACTATAGTAAGCTATAATGTAGTAGACTGTATTGTAGTAGGCTATACTGTAGTATACTATACTCTAGTAGGTTATACTATTTTAGACTATACTTCCGTAGACTATACTGTAGCAGTCTATATTGTAGTGGACTATACCATACTGTGGTGGATTATACTATTGTAGACTGTAGTGAAATAGCCTACAATGTAGTAGACTGTTAGTAGATTATACTGTACTAGACTATACCTTTGCAGACTATATTGTATAAGATTATACTGTAGTAGATGATACTGTAGTACACTATACTGTATTTGAATATGCTGTAGTAGGCTATACTGTAGTAGACTATACTGCAGTAGACTATATAGTAGTATAATATCCTATTATTCAGTAGGCTAAACTGTAGTCTGACTATACCATACTGTAGTAGATTATACTATCTTAAACAATACTGCAGTAGACTATACTATACTGTAGTAGATTATACTGTAGTAGACTATAATGTAGTAGTGTATTCTGTAGTAGATTATACTCTAGTAGGCTGTACTATACTGTAGTATATTATACTGTAGTAGGCTATACTGTAGTGTGCTGTACTGTAGTAGATTATTCTGTTTTAGGATATACTGTAGTATGCAATCATGTGGTATACTTAACTGTAGTAGACTATACTGTAGTAGGCTATACTATATTATATTATACTATATTAGGTTATGCTGTAGTAAACTCTACTGTAGTAGACTATACTATTCTTCAGTAGACCATACTGTTATAGGCTATACTGATGAAGACAATACCATACTGTAGTAGATTATACTGTACTGTAGTATATTATACTGTAGTAGACTATACTGTAGTTGTCCATACTGTAGTAGACTATACTTTAGTAGATTATATCGTAGTAGGCTATATAGTAGTAGACTATAATGTAGTAGGCTATACTGTAGTATGCTAAACTGTAGTAGACTATACTGTAGTAGATTATATCGTAGTAGGCTATATAGTAGTAGACTATAATGTAGTAGGCTATACTGTAGTATGCTAAACTATTGTAGTCTATATTAAAGTAGAATATACTGTAGCAAACTATTCTATGGTAGACTATACTGTAGTAGGTTATACTATGGAGTTTTATACTATACAGTAGTAGACTATACTGTAGTATACTATACTGTGGTAGGTTATACTGTAGTAGACTATACTTCCGTAGACTACTGTAGTAGGCTATATTGTCATAGACTATACCATACTGTGGTGGATTATTCTATAGTAGGCTATGGTGTATTAGACTACAGTAGAGTAGACTATACCATACTATAGTAGATTATACTGTAGTAGACTACACCGTATTAGACTATGGTGTATTAGATTTTACTGTAGCAGTCTATACTGTAGTATACTATACTGTGGTAGACCATACTGTGGTAGACTGTACAGTAGTAGAATATACTATACTATAGTAGATTATACTATAGTAGACAATACTGCAAAGGTAGTAAACTATACTATTCTGTAGCCGATTATACTGTCGTAGACTATACTGTTGTAGGCTATACTGTAGTAGACTATACCATACTGTAGTAGATTACACTATAGTATATTAGACTATACTGTAGTAGACTATGGTGTAGTAGAATATATTGTAGTAGACTAAACTGTAGTAGGAGGTACTAATGTAGACTATACTGTAGTAGACCATACAGTAGTAGTCTATACTGTGTCGGCCATACTATACTGTATTAGGCTATGCTGTAGTTGGCTATACTTTATTATATTATACTATAGTAGGCTACACTGTAGTAGACTGTACTTTATTAGACCATACAGTAGAAGACTGTACTGTAGTAGGCCATACTATACTGTAGTAGGCTATACTGGAGTAGACAACACTAAACTTTTTTTCTATATTTTTTACCGTTATTTAACTACGGAAGTCAGTAAAATCAAAATCTTATTTTCAATGACGGCTTAGGAACTGTAATCGGCCTGTGTGTAGCTGGTGTGGAGGAGTCAGGCGCAGGACAGGAGAGTAATGAACGTACTTTACTCCAGAATTCAAAAATAGGCAACACAATAAACTAGCCCACAATAACGGACCGTATACATACAAACAATCACAGTGTTAAATAATGAACAAGTAATTGAGGGATTGAAACCAGGTGTCTAAAACAAAGACAAAACAAATGGGAAATGATGGCTAGTCACGTCGACCACCGTACGTCGCCTTGAACAAGGAGAGGGGCCGACTTCGGCGGAAGTCGTGACAGGAACAGTGGGTTAACTGCCTAGTTCAGGTGCAGAACGACAGATTTTAACACTTGTCAGCTCGGGGATTCGATTTTGCAGCCTTTCAGTTACTAGTCCAACGCTATAACCACTAGCCTACCTATAGTAGACTATAGTGTGTTATACTGTAATGGACTATACTATACTGTAGTAGAATATACTTTAATAGGCTATACTGTAGTAGACTATACTTTAATAGGCTATACTGTAGTAGCCCGTACTGTAGTAGACTATACTGTAGTAGGCTATACTGCAGTAGACTATACTGTAGTAGACTATACTGTAGTAGAATAGACTGTAGTAGGCTATGCTGCTGTAGAATATACTGTAGTAGACTATACTGCAGTAGAATAGACTGTAGTAGGCTATGCTGCTGTAGAATATACTGTAGTAGACTATACTGTAGTAGATTGTACTGTAGTAGGCTATGCTGCTGTAGAATATACTGTAGTAGACTATACTGTAGTAGATTATACTGTAGTAGGCTATGCTGCTGTAGACTATACTGTAGTAGACTATACTGTAGTAGAATAGACTGTAGTAGAATATACTGTAGTAGACTATACTGTAGTAGATTATACTGCAGCAGATTATACTGTAGTAGACTATACTGTAGTAGACTATACTGTAGTAGACTATACTGTAGTAGACTATACTTTAGTAGATTATACTGCAGCAGATTATACTGTAGTAGATTATACTGTAGTAGAATAGACTGTAGTAGACTATACTGTAGTAGACTATACTGTAGTAGAATAGACTGTAGTAGAATATACTGTAGTAGACTATACTGTAGTAGACTATACTGTAGTAGACTATACTGTAGTAGACTATACTGCAGCAGATTATACTGTAGTAGATTATACTGTAGTAGGCCATACTATAGTAGACTATACTGTAGTAGATTATACTGTAGTAGGCCATACTATAGTAGACTATACTGTAGTAGATTATACTGTAGTAGGCCATACTATAGTAGACTATACTGTAGTAGATTATACTGTAGTAGGCCATACTATAGTAGACTATACTGTAGTAGATTATACTGTAGTAGGCCATACTATAGTAGACTATACGCGCGGCAAGATAACGTAAATAGACATCATAAACTTTGACTAAATATACATGTTCTACATATAGTTAGAAAGATACTGTTACGGTGCGTGAATGAGGACCCAAAAGCGAATCAACTTAAACAGAGCTTCTTTAATTACCAAACATAGGTAGGCTCAGATGGACCGGCAGATTCCGACAGGACAGGACAAGGTTACAGCAAACATGACGACAGTCTGGTTCAGGCATGAATGACACAAACAAACAAGAATCCGACAAGGACAGGAGCAGAAACAGAGAGAGATATAGGGACCTAATCAGAGGGAAAAAAGGGAACAGGTGGGGAACGGGGTGAATGGGTAGTTAGAGGAGACAAGGGACAGCTGGGGGAAAGCGGGGGAGAAAAGGTAACCTAACACGACCAGCAGAGGGAGACAGGGTGAAGGGAAAGGACAGAGACAAGACAACATGACAGTACATGACAGTACCCCCCCACTCACCGAGCGCCTCCTGGCGCACTCGAGGAGGAAACCTGGCGGCAACGGAGGAAATCATCAATCAGCGCACGGTCCAGCACGTCCCGAGAGGGAACCCAACTCCTCTCCTCAGGACCGTACCCCTCCCAGTCAACTAGGTACTGATGACCACGGCCCCGAGGACGCATGTCCAAGATCTTACGGACCCTGTAGATAGGTGCGCCCTCGACAAGGATGGGGGGGGGGGGGGGGAAGACGAGCGGGGGCGCGAAGAACGGGCTTAACACAGGAGACATGGAAGACCGGGTGGACGCGACGAAGATATCGCGGAAGAAGAAGTCGCACTGCGACAGGATTAATGACCTGAGAGATACGGAATGGACCAATGAACCGCGGGGTCAACTTGCGAGAAGCCGTCTTAAGGGGAAGGTTCTGAGTGGAGAGCCAAACTCTCTGACCGCGACAATACCTAGGGCTCTTAGTTCTACGCTTATTAGCAGCTCTCACAGTCTGCGCCCTATAACGGCAAAGTGCAGACCTGACCCTCTTCCAGGTGCGCTCGCAACGTTGGACAAAAGCCTGAGCGGAGGGGACGCTGGACTCGGCGAACTGAGATGAGAACAACGGAGGCTGGGCCCCAATCAAACGGCAAAACTCCCTCCAAAATTGAGACGTGAATTGCGGACCTCTGTCCGAAACGACGTCTGACGGAAGGCCATGAATTCTGAAAACATTCTCGATGATGATTTGTGCCGTCTCTTTAGCAGAAGGAAGCTTAGCAAGGGGAATGAAATGAGCCGCCTTAGAGAACCTATCGACAACCGTAAGAATAACAGTCTTCCCCGCTGACGAAGGCAGTCCGGTGACAAAATCTAAGGCGATGTGAGACCACGGTCGAGAGGGAATAGGAAGCGGCCTGAGACGGCCGGCAGGAGGAGAGTTACCGGACTTAGTCTGCGCGCAGACCGAACAAGCAGCCACGAAACGACGCGTGTCATGCTCCCGGGTGGGCCACCAGAAACGCTGGCGAATGGAAGCAAGCGTACCCCGAACGCCAGGGTGGCCGGCTAACTTGGCAGAGTGAGCCCACTGAAGAACGGCCAGACGAGTAGGAACGGGAACGAAAAGAAGGTTCCTAGGACAAGCGCGCGGCGACGGAGTTTGAGTGAGTGCTTGCTTTACCTGCCTCTCAATTCCCCAGACAGTCAACCCGACAACACGCCCCTCAGGGAGAATCCCCTCGGGGTCAGTGGAGGCTACTGAAGAACTGAAGAGACGAGACAAAGCATCAGGCTTGGTGTTCTTAGAGCCCGGACGATAAGAAATCACGAACTCGAAACGAGCGAAAAACAGCGCCCAACGCGCCTGACGCGCATTAAGTCGTTTGGCAGAACGGATGTACTCAAGGTTCCTATGGTCAGTCCAAACGACAAAAGGAACGGTCGCCCCCTCCAACCACTGTCGCCATTCGCCTAGGGCTAACCGGATGGCGAGCAGTTCGCGGTTACCCACATCATAGTTACGTTCCGACGGCGACAGGCGATGAGAAAAATACGCGCATGGGTGGACCTTGTCGTCAGAGAGGGAGCGCTGAGAAAGGATGGCTCCCACTCCCACCTCTGACGCGTCAACCTCGACAACGAACTGTCTAGAGACGTCAGGTGTAACAAGGATAGGAGCGGATGTAAAACGATTCTTGAGGAGATCAAAAGCTCCCTGGGCGGAAACGGACCACTTAAAGCACGTCTTGACAGAAGTAAGGGCTGTGAGAGGAGCTGCCACCTGACCGAAATTACGGATGAAACGACGATAGAAGTTCGCGAAGCCGAGAAAGCGCTGCAGCTCGACGCGTGACTTAGGGACGGGCCAATCAATGACAGCTTGGACCTTAGCGGGATCCATCTTAATGCCTTCAGCGGAAATAACAGAACCGAGAAATGTGACGGAGGAGGCATGAAAAGTGCACTTCTCAGCCTTCACAAAAAGACAATTCTCTAAAAGGCGCTGGAGGACACGTCGAACGTGCTGAACATGAATCTGGAGTGACGGTGAAAAAAATCAGGATATCGTCAAGGTAAACGAAAACAAAGATGTTCAGCATGTCTCTCAGGACATCATTGACTAATGCCTGAAAGACAGCTGGAGCGTTAGCGAGGCCGAAAGGAAGAACCCGGTATTCAA
Organism: Oncorhynchus mykiss; assembly: GCF_057628025.1. NCBI lineage: Eukaryota > Metazoa > Chordata > Actinopteri > Salmoniformes > Salmonidae > Oncorhynchus > Oncorhynchus mykiss. The sequence continues at coordinate 64,579,206 of NC_143040.1, forward strand.
AGTGCCCTAACGGAGTGTTAAACGCCGTCTTCCACTCGTCCCCCTCCCTGATGCGCACGAGATGGTAAGCGTTACGAAGGTCCAACTTAGTGAAAAACCTGGCTCCCTGCAGGATCTCGAAGGCTGAAGACATAAGAGGAAGCGGATAACGATTCTTCACTGTTATGTCATTCAGCCCTCGATAATCTATGCAGGGGCGCAGAGACCCGTCCTTCTTCTTGACAAAAAAAAACCCCGCTCCGGCGGGAGAGGAGGAGGGGACTATGGTACCGGCGTCAAGAGCTACAGACAAATAATCTTCGAGAGCCTTACGTTCGGGAGCCGACAGAGAGTATAGTCTACCCCGGGGGGGGGTGGTTCCCGGAAGGAGATCAATACTACAATCATACGACCGGTGTGGAGGAAGAGAGGTGGCCCTGGACCGACTGAACACCGTGCGCAGATCGTGATATTCCTCCGGCACCCCTGTCAAATCACCAGGCTCCTCCTGTGAAGAAGAGACAGAGGAAACAGGAGGGATAGCAGACATTAAACATTTCACATGACAAGAGACGTTCCAGGAGAGGATAGAATTACTAGACCAATTAATGGAAGGATTATGACAAACTAGCCAGGGATGGCCCAAAACAACAGGTGTAAAAGGTGAACGAAAAATTTAAAAAGAAATGGTTTCACTATGATTACCAGAAACAGTGAGGGTTAAAGGTAGCGTCTCACGCTGAATCCTGGGGAGAGGACTACCATCCAGGGCGAACAAGGCCGTGGACTCCCTTAACTGTCTGAGAGGAATGTCATGTTCCCGAGCCCAGGTCTCGTCCATAAAACAGCCCTCCGCCCCAGAGTCTATTAAGGCACTGCAGGAAGCTGACGAACCGGTCCAGCGTAGATGGACCGACAAGGTAGTGCAGGATCTTGAAGGAGAGACAGGAGTAGTAGCGCTCACCCGTAGCCCTCCGCTTACTGACGAGCTCTGGCCTTTTACTGGACATGAAGTGACAAAATGACCAGCGGAACCGCAATAGAGACAGAGGCGGTTGGTGATTCTCCGTTCCCTCTCCTCAGTCGAGATGCGGATACCTCCCAGCTGCATGGGCTCAGCACCCGAGCCGGCAGAGGAAGATGGTAGTGATGCGGAGAGGGAGGCGACGGAGAGCGCGAGCTCCTTTCCACGAGCTCGGTGACGAAGATCAACCCGTCGCTCAATGCGAATAGCGAGTTCAATCAAGGAATCCACGCTGGAAGGAACCTCCCGGGAGAGAATCTCATCCTTTACCTCTGCGCGGAAACCCTCCAGAAGACGAGCGAGCAAGGCCGGCTCGTTCCAGCCACTGGAGACAGCAAGAGTGCGAAACTCAATAGAGTAGTCTGTTATGGATCGATTGCCTTGACATAGGGAAGACAGGGCCCTGGAAGCCTCCTCCCCAAAAACAGATCGATCAAAAACCCGTATCATCTCCTCCTTAAAGTCTTGATACTGGTTAGTACACTCAGCCCTTGCCTCCCAGATTGCCGTGCCCCACTCACGAGCCCGTCCAATAAGGAGAGATATGACGTAGGCGACACGAGCAGTGCTCCTGGAGTAAGTGTTGGGCTGGAGAGAAAACACAATATCACGCTGGGTGAGGAACGAGCGGCATTCAGTGGGCTCCCCAGAGTAACACGGCGGGTTATTGATTCTGGGCTCCGGAGATTCGAAAGCCCTGGAAGTGGCCGGTGGATCGAGGCGGAGATGGTGAACCTGTTCTGTGAGGTTGGAGACTTGGGTGGCCAGGGTCTCAACGGCATGTCGAGCAGCAGACAATTCCTGCTTGTGTCTGCCTAGCATCGCTCCCTGGATCTCGACGGCTGAGTGGAGAGGATCCGAAGTCGCTGGGTCCATTCTTGGTCGGATTCTTCTGTTACGGTGCGTGAATGAGGACCCAAAAGCGAATCAACTTAAACAGAGCTTCTTTAATTACCAAACATAGGTAGGCTCAGATGGACCGGCAGATTCCGACAGGACAGGACAAGGTTACAGCAAACATGACGACAGTCTGGTTCAGGCATGAATGACACAAACAAACAAGAATCCGACAAGGACAGGAGCAGAAACAGAGAGAGATATAGGGACCTAATCAGAGGGAAAAAAGGGAACAGGTGGGGAACGGGGTGAATGGGTAGTTAGAGGAGACAAGGGACAGCTGGGGGAAAGCGGGGGAGAAAAGGTAACCTAACACGACCAGCAGAGGGAGACAGGGTGAAGGGAAAGGACAGAGACAAGACAACATGACAGTACATGACAGATACACTGCTTCTTTATGCAACCGCTGTGTTAGATTTATTTTTAACGTTACAGAAATCGCACACTATTCCATATGCTGAGACAGCGCTCAGTTCCAAGCTACATTTCCACGTAATGTTGGAGTCAACAGAAACACAGATTTAAGCATAAATATTCCCTTACCTTCGATGGTCTTCGTTCAGAATGTTCTGGAAGGCTTCATACTTACCCAATACATCGTTTGGTTTCAAGTCTTGCGTCTTTGTATTAGCTACTGCTAATAACATCAGCTGAAATGCACCCAAAACGTCCTCTGGTCCGGATAAGTTGCGCATCAAAACTTCAAAATTACACATTATATGTCGACTAAACAGGTCAAACTAAGTGCAGAAGCAAGCTTTATGATGTTTTAGACGTGCAAAACAAACTTCAATTCAATCGGCCATCGTCTGCCCTTCTCTTGAGTGCTGGAAACAAAGGAATGGCTGTGACCAATTCGCGCCCATACGCACAGCCTATTCTCTCGTGGCACGCACTAATTTCACTCCCATAGGGTCAATTCTCGCGGGATTTGAACGGTTTGAAGCTCTAATGAAAGAGGACATCTAGCGGAAGAGATAGAAAGTGTCCCCAGAATGAATCATAGCTGGTTGGGAAGGGTGGGGGCCATGACGTCAAAGTTGCTCCAACTTTCATGGCCACAAAAACTAGTTTGGAAGAATGCCTGCCCTGTGAGTTCTGCTATACTTACAGACATAATTCCAACGGTTTTAGAATCTTTAGAGTGTTTTCTATCCAATAATAATTTTTATTTGCATATATTAACAATTTTTGACAGATTTTTTTTCCAGTTTACTAGGGGTACCCAATCTCTCCAAAGGGGGCGTATGTCTGCCATATCCTTTAACCATCTTCCCTGTCCCTGCTGAAGAAAAGCAGGCCCAAACCATGATGCTGCCACCACCATGTTTGACAGTGGGGATGGTGTGTTCAGCTGTGTTGCTTTTACGCCAAACATAACGTTTTGCATTGTTGCCAAAAAGTTCAATTTTGGTTTCATCTGACCAGAGCACCTTCTTCCACATGTTTGGTGTGTCTCCCAGGTGGCTTGTGGCAAACTTTAAACAACACTTTTTATGGATATCTTTAAGAAATGGCTTTCTTGCCACTCTTCCATAAAGGCCAGATTTCTGCAATATACGACTGATTGTTGTCCTATGGACAGAGTCTCCCACCTCAGCTATAGATCTCTGCAGTTCATCCAGAGTGATCATGGGCCTCTTGGCTGCATCTCTGATCAGTCTTCTCCTTGTATGAGCTGAAAGTTTAGAGGGACGGCCAGGTCTTGGTAGATTTGCAGTGGTCTGATACTCCTTCCATTTCAATATTATCGCTTGCACAGTGCTCCTTGGGATGTTTAAAGCTTGGGAAATATTTTTGTATCCAAATCTGGCTTTCAACTTCTTCACAACAGTATCTCGGACCTGCCTGGTGTGTTCCTTGTTCTTCATGATGCTCTCTGCGCTTTTAACAAACCTCTGAGACTATCACAGTGCGGGTGCATTTATACGGAGACTTGATTACACACAGGTGGATTGTATTTATCATCATTAGTCATTTAGGTCAACATTGGATCATTCAGAGATCCTCACTGAACTTCTGGAGAGAGTTTGCTGCACTGAAAGTAAAGGGGCTGAATAATTTTGCACGCCCAATTTTTCACTTTTGATTTGTTAAAAAAGTTTGAAATATCCAATAAATGTCGTTCCACTTCATGATTGTGTCCCACTTGTTGTTGATTCTTCACAAAAAAATGTTGAAGCCTGAAATGTGGCAAAAGGTCGCAAAGTTCAAGGGGGCCGAATACTTTCGCAAGGCACTGTATATATATATTTACAATAAATCAATATTTACAATATATAAAAGTATAAAGCAAATACCCTCTAAAGCAAAATATATTATATGCCTCGTTGTAATTACTTAAAACTCTTCCGTGTCTATTTTGTCTGTGAAATGTCACATCACTTTGCATATGGGGAAAGACTCCCATAGTTCAAAGTGTAACATAGCGTTTTTTTGGAGCGTGCATTGATTTTAATCAGATCTCCATCTACACGTCCTCTCTGAAGTACGGCAGCCAACTTCCTCCTCAGACTCATTGGCATCTCCATCTACACGTCCTCTCACGCCCTGACCATAGAGATACTTTGTTTTTCTATGGTATAGTAGGTCAGGGCGTGACTGGGGGGTATTCTAGTTATTATTTTCTATTTGGGGTTCTAGTTTAGTTTTTCTGTGTTGGTGTTTGGTATGATTCCCAATTAGAGGCAGCTGGCTATCGTTGTCTCTAATTAGGGATCATATTTAAGAAGCATTTTTTCCACCTGTGTTTTATGGGATATTGTTTTGAGTTAGTGTATGTTACACCTCTTTGTTACGGTTCGTTGTTCGTTTCGTTCTTTCTTTGTTGTTTTGTGCGTTTCTAATAAATAATATGTGGAAACCATGTCGCGCTGCAGCTTGGTCCAATAATTATTACGACGAACGTGACAGAATATCCCATCAAACCAGGACCAAGCAGCGTGCCCAAAGAGGAGATAATTTCTGGACATGGGAAGAAGTGATGGGGAGATGCGAGACCCTTCCTTGGCGACAGACGGAAGGAGATAATGGAGGACAGCGATGACGACAGGGTTCGCCCTAGGACAACCCCAAGTTTTTTTTGTGGGGGGGAGGCACATGGAGCTAGCGGCTGAGCAGAGGGAAGAGCCAGAGACTGTCAGGGAGGCAATGCCGAAGTTGGGAGAGAGTGAGATGAGAGAGATGTTGTGCAAGTGTGTTCTGCTCAACATCCGACCAGAGGATCCGGTTAGCAGTCTGGTGCAACCTGTGCCGGTTCCACGCTTCTGGCCTCAAGTGCGCCTCTCCAGTCCGGTACGTCATGTGTCTCCTCCTCGCACTCTCCCTGAAGTACGTGTCCCCAGTCCGGTACGTCCAGTGCCTGCTCCTCACACTCTCCCTCAAGTGCACCTTCCCAGTCAAGTATGTCCTGTGCCTGTGCCCTGCACTCGCCCTGAAGTGCGTGTCACCAGTCTGGCACCACCTGTGCCGGCTCCACGCACTAGGCCTCCAGTGCGCCTTCCCAGTCCGGTGCGTCCTGTGCCTGCTCCTCGCACTCGCCCTGAGGTGCGTGTCACCAGTCCGGTGCCACCTGTGCCAGCCCCACGCATCAGACCTCCAGTGTGCTTCCCCATTCCAGAGCATCAGGCGACGGTCCCCAGTCCAGATCTTCAGGCCCCAGTCCCCAGTCCAGAGCTTCAGGCCACGGTCCCCAGTCCAGAGCTTCCGGCAACGGTTCCCAGTCCAGAGCTTCCGGCGATGGTTCCCAGTCCAGAGCTTCCAGCGATGGTTCACAGTCCAGAGCTTCCGGCGACGGTTCACAGTCCGGAACCTCCTGAGACGGTCCACAGTCCAGAACATCCTGAGACGGTCCACAGTCTGGAACCTCCTGAGACGGTCAACGGTCCGGAACCTCCTGCGATGGTCAACAGTCCGAAACCTCCAGCTCCATGGCTGGAGCCTTCCCCTGCGCCGATGCCCAGTCTAAGCACGGCGTCCAGTACAGCTCCAAGTCTAGATCCACGAACTGAGTGGGTTCTTCGGCCCGCACCATAGCTGCTACCAAAGTTGGCGGATTCATGAGCTGAGCGGGTTCTTCGTCCAGCACCAGAGCCGCCCCCGGTGCTGGTGGATCCACGCAATGAGCGGTTTCTTTGTCCCGCAGCAGAGCCGCCACCGATACTAATCACGCCCCCCTACCCTCCCCATTTGGTTTCAGGCTTTGCGCACCTTTGGGGGGAGGCGGGGTACTGTCACGCCCTGACCATAGAGAGCCTTTGTTTTTCAATTGTATAGTAGGTCAGGGCGTGACTGGGGGGTATTCTAGTTATTATTTTCTATGTGGGGTTCTAGTTTAGTTTTTCTATGTTGGTGTTTGGTATGATTCTCAATTAGAGGCAGCTGGCTATTGTTGTCTCTAATTGGGGATCATATTTAAGTAGCATTTTTTCCACCTGTGTTTTATGGGATATTGTTTTGAGTTAGTGTATGTTACACCTCTTTGTTACGGTTCGTTGTTTGTTTCATTCTTTCTTTGTTGTTTTGCGCGTTTCGAATAAATAATATGTGGAAATCATGTCGCGCTGCAGCTTGGTCCGATAATTATTACAACGAACGTGACACGTCCTCTCTGAAGTACGGCAGGCAACTTCCTCCTCAGACTCATTGTTATCTCCATCTACACGTCCTCTCTGAAGTATGGCAGCCAACTTCTCTGACTTGCTAGAAATGTATGCTAAGACTATTTATTCCCACACATCTACGCTTCTGGCAAACAGCAAGAGGCAAAGGATCTCTGCAAATGAATCCAAAATGGTTGTTATTTTGTCACACTATTATAAAACCGTAATCTTCTCTACTGGCTACTTGTCAATCACCACTATTCTGCAAATGGAGGTGATTTACTGTGTCATATCAGGATGAAACATGCACAGTTCAATCTCCCTGGGCTGTCATTTGGGACTGTGCAGGGAGGTGCAACTGTGAAACGACAGGAGTAGACATACCCTAGCACTCATTCAGCACTCTAATTAAACAATCTGTCAGTGCCAAATCTCAACCACCTCGTCAGTGAAGTTCCGTTCCTTATTTTCAGCCACGTTTCAAAGCTCGTGGGGTCACAGAAACATGAAATTCTTTCTGGAAATAAACAACATGAAAAACTATAAGCTTTGAGTTATCACACGTGACTTGTTAATCCTAGCCTGTTACATTAATTTGATATTTCAAATCCCTCTCGTTCTTGTGATGAATGACTTTTGTTTTGTAGCCATATTGTTTTCTTTCAAAACCCACCAAATTAGAAGTATCTATTTTGCAGCTGGGTTATTTCAGGCATATTTGTATTTGTATTTATTAAGGATCTCCAATGGCAGCAGCTACTCTTCCTGGGGTCCAGCAACATTAAGACAGTTATATACAGTTTAAAATATTACATGACATTACATTTCACAACACTTTACCCAGTAGATTTAGTGTGTTCCTTCAGGCCACTACTCCACTATCACATATTTACAATACAACTTGCATGTCTACGTGTGTAGAGTGTGTGTCTTATCATGTGTGCCTCTTTACAGTCCCTGCTGTTCCATAAGGTGTTTTTTAATCTGTTTTTTAAAATACGATTCTACTGCTTGCATCAGTTACCTGATGTGGAAAGAGTTTGATGTAGACATGGCTCTATGTAGTATACTGTGCGCCTCCAATAGTCTTTTCTTAACTTGAGGATTGAGAGGAGACCTTTGGTGGCATGTCTTGTGGGGTACGTATGGGTGTCTGAGCTTAGTGCTAGTAGTAAAACAGACACCTCGGTTCATTAAGCATGTCAACACTTTTTACAAAAACAAGTAATTATGAAGTTTATCTCTCCTCAACTTTGAGCCATTAGAGATGTACATGCATATTATTAATGTTAGCTCTCTGTGTACATTTAAGGGCCAGCCATGCTGCCCTGTTCTGAGCCAATTGTAATTTTCCGAGGTTCCTCTTTGTGGCACTTGACCACAAGACTGAACAGTAGTCCAGGTGCAACAAAACAAGAGCCTGTATGACCTGCCTTGTTGATAGTGTTGTAAAAAGGCAGAGCAGCGCTTTATTATGGACAGACTTCTCCCCATCTTAGCTACTGCTGTATCAACATGTTTTGATCATGACAGTTTACAATGTTACTCCAAGCATTTTAGTGACCTCAACTTGCTCAATTTCAACATTATTAATGTCAGTGGCATGTCATTAGTAAAGATTGAAAAAAGTAGGGGGCCTAGACTGCTGCCCTGGGGAATTCCGGATTCTACCTGGATTATGTTGGAGAGGCTTTTATTAAAGAACACCCTCTGTGGTCTGTTAGACAGAACACAGAGGGTGTTCTTTAATGGAAGTCTCTCCAACATAATCCACAATATAGCAGGGTGTAAAGCCATAACACATACGTTTTTTTATCAGCAGAATATGATCGATAATGTCAAAAGTCGCATTGAAGTCTGTAAATCATACATTTCTCTCAGCCATTCATCAGTCATTTGTGTAAGTGCTGTGCTTGTTGAATGTCCTCCCCTATAAGCATGCCGAAAGTCTGTTGTTAATTTGTTTACAGTAAAATAGCATTGTATCTGTTAAAACAATTTTTTTTCCAAAAGTTTACTTAAGGTTTGTAACAGGCTGATTGGTCGGCGATTTGGGCCAGTAAAGGGGGCTTACTATTCTTGGATAGCAGAATTACTTTTGCTTCCCTCCAGGCCTGAGGGCACACACTTTCTAGTGGGCTTTGATTTAAGATATGGCAAAGATCGTCTGCTATTATCTCTAGTAGTTTTCCATCCAAGTTGTCAAATCCCGGGGGCTTGGCATTGTTGATAGACAACAATAATTTTTCCACTTCTTCCACACTCACTTTACGGAATTAATTTGATCAGTTGTACTTGGATGTGTAGTGTCAGCGTTTGTTGCCGGCATGTCATGCCTAAGTTTGCTAATCTTTCCATTAAAAAAATCATGAAAGTAATTGGCAATATCAGTGGGTTTTGTGATGAATGAGCCATCTGATTCAATGAATGATGGAGCTGAGTTAGCCTTTTTGCACAAAATTGAATTTAAGGTGCTCCAAAGCTTTTTACTATCATTCTTTATCTCATTTATCTTTGTTTCATAGCGTAGTTTCTCATTATTTTTATACAGTTTAGTCACATGATTTGTCAATATGCAGTACGTTTGCCAATCGTTTGTGCAGCCAGACTTATTTGACGTTCCTTTTGCCTCATCCCTCTAAACTAAAAAAAAATTCAATTCCTCATCAATTTTCTTAATGGGTGCATGCTTATTAGTAACTGGAATAAGGAATTTCATAAATGTGCCAAGTACAGTCTGGTTGCTCCTCATTACCCACCACAGACCAACAAATATTATTTACATCAACAACATAGTAATCACTACAAAACCTATTGTATGACCTCACCATGTTTTCAATGATCAGCATGTATAGGGTCTGACGGGTTGTGTTCACCTGAGAGACCCGGATTAAATGGTGTCATGTCATCATCCTGTCAGTTCTAATCCCTCATGCTTCCTAGTGGTTCCCTCTATTGGAGACTTTAGGCACTTAGTGGCATGTTGCCCTGTGTCAGCGGCAGTGGCTATTTCATTTATATGAAATTTTAAAATTTGAATCAAATAATCCATGTATTAAAATACTCTTGGATATACAAAACAATCTAAGGACTTGGCATATCTGTTGTTAAATGTCAAAATTATATCCAGATGTAAACAAATTCTATATTTTTCCCCCAGGGATTACCACAGCAGGGGGATTTTGTGTCCTGAGCTTTCTCCTTCTGGGGTTCCCTCATTCAAAGCAAAGATTGTTGAGGGAGTGAGGAGTCTTAATAGCTTAATAGCTTTGTCATTTGTGGTTCCCTCAGCCAATGTTTTGCCTCATTACAGAGAATAATGGATTAACCTTGTGACTTTATGTGTGCCAATAATTACTTTTTGCAATGTAAGGTACTTTGGGCAGGTGTACTGAGAGTAGTATGATATTTGCTGCTCCTCCCCTTCAATAACTAATTTTCTAATAACTGGCAGTTGTGGACTTGGCCGGCACATTACCATTACCTTAGGTACGATGCCTGTGATGCCCCAGTATTGAGCAGAGTGATCATCGTTCGTATACTACTGTACAGGTGTAGTGCGTTCCACGTATCATATCATGTATACCATAACCTGTCCCCATCCTGTGCCTGTAAGAGAAATCAGTGGTTCTTTTGAAACGATAATCAGAAATGTGCTACAGGTCCATCAATTTGCATTTCATTATGATATAGGCATATACAAGATGCCCTTCACATTACAGCCCCGCTCCAAAGAAATGAGGGTATAGGGATGTAGGTGGTAGAAATATGTCTCATGGCATGAGATTGCAGAGATGTCGAGGTCACGTATTGTTAATTCTTACGTGTATCACTGCATGTAGGATACTTTTCGTAGGTGGGATTGTTGGCGGTTTGAAAAGGTGACTCGTATGTATTTCTAATGCACACAATTTCTGTCTCTCTCTTTCCTCTTCTTAGGTTGTCATGCTGTAATAGAAGCCTGGAATAAGCTGTGCAGTACTATTCCCCTCTGGACCTCAAACCTGAATGCTTAACTGACCAACAAAGCTTTGACAGGAAAAAAGTTAACACACACTGGAAATCAATACAACACATGCTGTGCTTCGTCTCACTGGGAGTCTGCAAACGCCTTGGCCTTTATCTCATTGAGTTGCGAATTTCTAAGGCAGAGACAAAAACATATGGCATGAAGAAGGGATATTGACTTGTTGTCCATGACTGGACCGGTTGAAAAGGACTCCCCACCTGATGTGGATCATGTTAACATTCTAGCTCACTCTCGACATCAACATGGCTGGACCGCCCAGGCTTTGACTCTGAAACCAAATGAAATAACCCCTGGTTCAGCTTTAAGCTAGGACAGAGCGAGCCATCCCTGTGTATTACTATCATCTCTGAGTGTGGACTCACTGAGGGTTATTGAAGAGGATGAGACCATGAAAGCAGCAGTTGATAGGGAGCCGTGGTCTGGGGTGTTGTGCTCGGCCTGGCTGGAGTGATAAGAGCTTGGGCGAGCGAGAAAGCAGAGGTTTGATGAGACCAGAGCAGAATACAAATTAGCGTCTGCCGTCCCTCCGCCGGACTTCAGCGTCAAACCAATATTAGTGTGTCTACTGAATTAATAATGCCAACAGTTGTGCATTGAAAGGTACGAGTATAACCAAAATCTATAATATAAAACTAAATAGCAGTCATCACTTTTGAGACGATCCAAACGGAGATAAACAAATAACCCAGTGTGTCTTCAAGACTGAAATAAGGGATAAAGGATCCATCACGTCCCATGGATACGTGTGACAACCAAAAGTGACATCCATCGATGCAGCCCTCTTTACCATGCGGAGAAGACAACGTGAAGCGTAGGCTCTGATTGATTGAGGTGATGTGCCTCATCTAGACCTGGAACAAAGGGTTACAGCGGAACGGCGAGATGGATCAGGATAATAGCTCCGTTGATTCAATCTTCACCAATGCCACAGAGAGCCCCAAAACTTCAGAGGCACACTGGGACGAGGCCATTCTCCTAGGTCTGCAGATCTCCCTGTCGGCCATCCTGGCCATCATCACCCTGGCCACCGTATTGTCCAACGCCTTTGTTATTGCCACCATCTTCCTGACCCGGAAGCTGCACACGCCAGCCAATTTTCTGATCGGTTCGCTAGCCGTGACAGATCTACTGGTGTCCATCCTGGTCATGCCTATCAGCATCGTGTACACGGTGAGTAAGACCTGGTCCCTGGGGCAGATCGTCTGCGACATCTGGCTGTCATCAGATATCACCTTTTGCACCGCCTCCATCCTGCACCTGTGTGTCATTGCGCTGGACCGCTACTGGGCCATCACTGATGCCCTGGAGTACTCCAAGCGCCGGACGATGCGTCGAGCGGGCCTGATGATAGCGGTGGTGTGGGTGATCTCCATCTCTATCTCTATACCGCCACTCTTCTGGAGGCAGGCCAAGGCCAATGAGGAAGTGATGGAGTGCCTGGTAAACACAGACCAGATCTCCTACACGCTCTACTCCACCTTTGGGGCCTTCTACGTGCCCACCGTGCTGCTGATCATCCTCTATGGCCGGATCTACGTGGCCGCCCGCTCGCGCATCTTCAAGACTCCAGTGTCGTCCGGCAAGCGTTTCACCACGGCCCATCTCATCCAGACGTCAGCCGGCTCCTCCCTCTGCTCCATCAACTCTTCCGCCTCCAATCAGGAAAGCCACCTGCAACCTGGAGGGGGAACCAGCGGAGGTGGAGGAGGAGGCAGAGGTGGGTCGCCTCTCTTCAATAGCGTGAAGGTGAAGCTGGCAGACAGCGTGCTGGAGAGGAAGCGTCTGTGCGCCGCCCGGGAGAAGAAGGCCACCAAGACGCTGGGCATCATCCTGGGAGCCTTCATCGTGTGCTGGCTGCCTTTCTTTGTGGGTACCCTGGTACTGGCCATCTGCAAAGAATGCTGGTTCCACCCAGTGCTCTTCGACGTGTTCACCTGGCTTGGCTACCTGAACTCGCTCATCAATCCCGTCATCTACACCGCCTTCAATGACGAGTTCAAACTGGCCTTCCACAAACTCATCAAGTTCAAGAGATGCTACTGAGGGAATGCGAGGATTGAACATTCAAAATTTAAATCCATAACCTATTCTCTTGCCTTACTTAGTAAATACCGGTATGATAATATAGGGCCTATTCATAGAAACACTGTACTGTTGCATTAGTTCATGTTGTAAACACACATGCTCATTGTGTTTGGTCTCTGTACATTTTTCTGTACATTGGAACTTCATTGACTGGCTTGTGAGGTGCCACAGCTCTTTCAGATATTTCCTTAATACAGATGTATGCATGCATTTCTAAAAGAAGAGAGAGTAAAACATATTCAGACTACAAAACTAATTATAAATGAGAGTTTGGGTTTGTATATTACAGACCCCAAAATAACAGACTTATTGAGACAAATGAATGAGACTACGCAGTATGAGACTGGGATCTCCTTTGGATGGTAGACATGAGGGGATTGATCCATGGATTATAACTGAGAAGCGGATTATAAACCCCCATCGTACTGGAAAAGCCATAGCATGTTGTCACAGAAATGTCACATTACAGAGGCTCATCGTCCATAACACGTCTGTGGTACAGTACAATAGAGACATATATAAAGATTAAGTCTTACGCTCTTTATGTGTATGCGTTTGTTTCTGTGTGGAGGAGTTGTCACTTTGCTCTAGGTGCGAGGGTGTGTGCGTGTGGGGGGGAGGGGGGGGGGGGGGGGGGGGGTCCGTATTGAGTGTGTCAAGAACTGTAATGCTGCTGGGTTTTTCACGCTCAACAGTTTCCTGTGTGTAACAAGAATAGTCCACCAACCAAAGGATATCCAGCCAACTTGACACAAATGTGGGAAACATTGGAGTCAACATGTGCCAGCATCCCTATGGAATGCCTTGCAGATTCCATGCCTCAACGAATTGAGGCTGTTTTGAAGGCAATAGGGGGAGTAACTCAATATTAGGAAGGTGTTCCTAATGTTTTGTACACAGTGTACATTTTTTAAATAATACTATCTTTGAGAACTAACAATCTAACTAACAAAAGTGAGACAGTCACAGAGAATCAAACATTCCCAAAACCAGTCATTCAGTACACAGGCCCATTGATTTAGTTATAATGTTTGAGCATAGGAACACCGCATTAGCTATGACAAAATGCTTAGAATTGCAGGAAATTTGCTTTAAACTCCAAGATGGTCTCTCAGCTCCATGCCAAACTGTGTAGAACTAGAAAATATCTTCAAAACTGCAATATTTTCTCTCAGCTCAATGGAAAAATAGCCCAAAACTGCTTTACAACTGCAAAATTCTCTCTCTCCAACTGTGGGAAGTTCGAAATTATGAAATGGTTTACAAAATGTATTAATTTTAAAATGTTGATCACTTCTACTTGCCATTTATCAACTGACCTGATGATAAGACGTGACTATTTTTTTTTTTGCTAAGATATGATGAGGGAGTCCCTGGGCAAGAAAAGTACAACAACAAAAAACTGCTCTAAGAGGCTGACTTCTCTGTGTAGAAGACAGCATTTACCTTAGGATTGAACCTAAAAATGAATTATGGCCTCTTTCCAGTCAACATATTCATCTGCATGAGCTATTGTGAAGTTGTCATAAGGAATCATTGATTCAACATGCAGGCTGTCTAGAACACATTTTGTCAAATGCCTTACTGAAGAGGATTACAAATATGACATAGTATTGTTTCCATTGAGGCTTGGTCATGTGTACAGCTACTGTTTCTGTGGTGTTAAAAACATCAGTGAGGGAAAGAGTTTATCATCATTCCTCCAATTTGTCTCCTACAAAGAAATAGGCCTAAGCAATTCAAATATTGAACTGTCCTTCCCCATAAGATAAATATGGACTACTAGATAAAATGACTACTAGATAAAAGATAAAATGGACTACTAGTATAGTGCATGGGGTAACTGATGACAGCTTTCACATATTTTCCTGACACCCTGGTTTGTGTTTTATTATGACTGAAACTTGCCCGTAAACAACACTGTCAGAGTGACATGCTCATGCTCATGACATGCTGACGTGGGGTGGAAAAGGTCAGGAACGAGGTGATAAAGCGAACCGTGTCAGAAAGTTAGAATCATACTGAGAGGTGTCACATAAGAGAGTGGAATTCACTCTTATTTGTCAGGTGGCAAAATGTTTGTTTAGATTGTGAGCGAGAAAGAAAACCCTAGAAGCTCTGTTGCTAGAGATTGGCACTTGCAACACCAGGGTTGTGGGTTCAATTCCCATGGTGGACCGCTACAAAAATGTATGCACTCATTGCTCTGGATAAGAGCATCTGCTAAATGACAAAAATGTAAGACTGTGCTGGAAATGGTATGGTTACACAATATTATGTGTTCCTAACTTTGCTGTGAGAATCTCTGTGTGCTCATTTCGGGAAAGTACATGGTGTGCAGATATGTTGTTTGGAAGCACCTTTAGATAGCTGCTACAGCCCTGCACACGCATCAGAGCAGAGCCTACTGTAGTCAGACCTAATGCACCTCCATCTGTGCCTGTCATCAATTCTTCATGCTTTCCCGCCAAGTTTCTTTCCAAAAAAATGTACCTTGCTTCATGGTACCTATGTGCTTCTTACATGGTTTGACCACGAGTGTCACAAGTGTCAAAAGGGGATATACTCAGACCATCATGATTGACCAAGACCCAACCATGAAGAAGACTGGACCAGATGTGGGTAACCACTTACTGACAATTCATTATTTACGGTCAATTTATTTTTGTTACTGTTGGCGAATGACACAACTGCTACATGTCTGGCTATTTATGTTGACCTGCTATAAAAAATAAAAATAAGTAAATTGATGGAATTAAACCTGCCAACAGCAAAACTACAAAGCCAATAAACCAATTGTATATCGATTAGCATAAAATAATGAATTACCAAGGTAATTATCTGACCTTGAGAGGGTCACACTAATTGTGTTGTTCGAGTCCAGTTAGAACAGCCGCTTGATTACCTCCTTGCAGCCGAGAGCTAAATGAAGGTTGCTACAGGATGTCAAGGTGGTTCACGTGTCTCAGAGTGAAGACAAATGAATGGAACTCAATCACAAAACCCACAGCATTAAACATGCCCTGATTAGCTGTCCAGCAATTGATTTCCCCCTCCGGCAATCACAAGGGGTTCCAAACCTAACCCTGTTAATTAAAGGGGAAATGGAAAGATAACTAAGAAGGCCAAATACGTTGCCACCTTCTATTCTGAGACGAGGGTGATGGTTTCGAATAGCATTGGTGCTTCTCTGACATAAAACCAAAAGCTCCCTGGGTGGAGGGTGGAGGATGTTACTTCATGGCTCGTGTTAACAGACTGCGAGGTGGGAGAGGGAACAACCCTGACAGCCCTACAAACAAGCAAAATTAGCCTCAGGAGAAAGTTTGGCCTGGACTATATCAGCTCATATGAATAGCGTTGTCTTAAAGCAACTTAAATATTCCATCAAGAAGATATCTCAAATATGCAAGTCACAAATGCCATGAATGAGAGAGAAAATCTGTATCTTGTCTTTTTAACTTGAATTACTGGAAATGCCATTCTTAATGTTATAGATTAATTTGAGTCTATAAATGTCAGAATAGTTTAAATGACATACATAATTCACTCTTCATGGGAAACATCAGATCAACATCATAGTTCATATGATATCCATCTTTAAGGAAACTGCAGAGAGACTTATGCTAGGTGATACGTTACAGATGTCACATTCTCAATGCCTTTCCATGGGTTTATCACTAATGTGGATGACATGTCAAAGAAAAGCAAAAACAAGAGTGAAGAAAAGGTTAGGAGAGCTCAAAGACACCGTGGAACTACTAGAACAGATCTGTAATAGTTGTGCTACAATAACTGCCTGTGTGAACAATGTTCATGAAATGTTTCAGTGGCATTCATAGTAGGTGGAAGATGTTTGGGGGTAGAGGTGCTTTGATTTTTTTCTCTGACGGGTGGGTGGGGGGCTGAGAATGTTTTCCCGAAGCTACAGATGGCTATATCGGTCAGCTAATACAAGACTAATAAAGGCCCAGTTCACTATTTTTGTTAAGACAATATATTTTTTAAATTAATATTTCATTTTTTTATTATGATTTTTCGGGGGATTCTGCAGCACCCTCAGCACCCCTACTTCACGCAGCTAGGGTGGCATTGTACCGAATGTTTATCAATAGTTTCTCAAGAAGAAGAAGGCGCCGGAGAAGATGGCTGCCGTTTTATGGGCTCTTAACCAACTGTGCTATTTTTTATTTTATTTTTTGCATTGTTTGTAGCTTATTTTGTACATAATGTTGCTGCTACCATTGCTTATGAACGAAAATAGCTTATGGATATCAGAACAGTGATTACTCACCTTGAACTGGACAAAGTTTTTCTCTTTAATGAGTCGGACGTTAGGGATTTACTCTAGACACCCAAACAGGCCCTCATCCCAGTCATTTACAGGAGAAAGAGATGGAAAAGATATTGCAGAAGGAGATTGAGGTGCCTTGTGAGGATCGTAGCTGTCTACATACCAACATAGACAATGCTGGCACTAAGAACGCACTCAATGAGCTGTATACAGCCATAAGCAAACAGGAAAGCGCACATCCAGAGGCGGCGCTCCTATTGGCCGAGGATATTAATGCAGGGAAACTTAAATCCATTTTACCTCATTTCTACCAGCACGTTTAATGTACAACCAGAAGAAAAAAACTCTAGACCACCTTTACTCCACACACAAAGACACGTACAAAGCTCTCCCTCACACTCCATTTAGCAAAGCTGGCCATAATTCTATCCTCTTGATTCCTTCTTACAAGCAAAAACGAAAGCATGAAGCACCAGTGACTCGGTCAATAGAAAAGTGGTCAGATGTAGCAGATGCTAAGCTACAGGACTGTTTTGCTAGAACAGACTGTAATATGTTCTGAGATTCTTCCGATGGCATTGAGGAGTACACCACATCGGTCACTGCTTCATCAATAAGTGCATCGATGATGTCGTCTCCACAGTGACTGTACGTACAGACCCCAACCAGAAGCCATGGATTTCAGGCAACATCCACACTGAGCTAAAGGGTAGAGCTGCCGCTTTCAAGGAGCTGGACTCTAACCCGGAAGCTTATAAGAAATCCCGCGATGCCCTCCGATGAACCATCAAACAGACAAAGCGTCAATACAGGACTAAGATAGAATCGTACTACACCGACTCCGATGCTCGTCGAATGTGGCAGGGCTGGCAAACTGTTACAGACTACAAAGGAAAGCACAGCCAAGAGTTGCCCAGTGACACGAGCCTACCAGACGAGCTAAATAACTTCTATGGTCTCTTCGAGGCTAGTATAACACTGAAACATGCATGAGAGCATCAGCTGTTCCGGATGACTGTGTGATCACGCTCTCCGCAGGACAACAACTTACTCCGTGAGTAAGACCTTTAAACAGGTCAACATTTATTTATATATTTTTTATTTCACCTTTATTTAACCGGGTAGGCCAGTTGAGAACAAGTGCTCAACATTCACAAGGCCGCAGGGCCAGACGGATTACCAGGACGTGTACTCCTAGCATGCGCTGACCAACTGGCAAGTGTCTTCACTGACATTTTCAACCTCTCCCTGTCTGAGTCTGTAATACCAACATGTTTTAAGCAGACCACCATAGTCCCTGTGCCCAAGAAAACTAAGATGACCTGCCTAAATGACTACCGACCCGTAGCACTCACATCTGTAGCCATGAAATGCTTTGAAAGGCTGGTCATGGCTCACATCAACACCATTATCCCAGAAACCCTAGACCCACTCCAATTTGCATACCGCCCCAACAGATACACAGATGATGCAATCTCTATTACACTCTACACTGCCCTTTCACACCCGGACAAAAGGAACATCTATGTGAGAATGCTATTCATTGACTACAGATCAGTGTTCAATACCATAGTGCCCTCAAAGCTCATCACTAAGCTAAGGACCGTGGGACTAAACATCTCCCTCTGCAACTGGATCCTGGACTTCCTGACGGGGGCCGCCCCCAGGTGGTAAGGGTAGCTAACAACACATCTGCCACGCTGATCCTCAACACGGGGGCCCCATAGTCCCCTCCTGTACTCCATGGTCACTCATAACTGCACGGCCAGGCACGACTCCAACACCATCATTAAGTTTACCAATGACACAACAGTGGTAGGACTGATCACCAACAATGACAAGACAGCATAAAGGGAGGAGGTCAGAGATCTGGCCGTGTAGTGCCAGGACAACAACCTCTCCCTCAACGTGATCAAGACAAAGGAGATGATTGTGGACTACAGGAAAAGGAGTCCCGAGCACACCCCCATTCTCATCAACAGGGCTGTAGTGGAGCAGGTTGAGAGCTTCAAGTTCCTTGGTGTCCACATCACCAACAAACTACGGCAAGCTGTACCAGAGCGCCAAGTCTAGGCTCAAGAGGATTCTAAACAGCTTCTACCACCAAGCCATAAGACTACTGAACATCTAATCAAATGGCTACCCAGACTATTTGCATTGCCCCCCCCCCCCCCTTTTACGCTGCTGCTACTCTCTGTTATTATCTACGCATAAGTCACTTTAATAACTATACCTACATGTTTATATAACCTCAATTACCTCGACTAACCCGTGCCCCCACACATTGACTCTGTACCGTTACACCCTGTATATAGCCTTGCTATTGTTATTTTTAGTGATGTTTTTAGGTATTTTTCTTAAATCTGCATTATTGGTTAAGGGCTTGATAGTAAGCATTTCACTGTAAGGTCTACTACATCTGTTGTATTCAGAGCATGTGACAAATAAAATGTGATTTGATTTGAGAAATTACAATTGTCTTCTACGAATCAAGTCTATTTCTGGGTGATCTTAAGTGTCCTTGCCATCTGCCTACACACATTTCCTGATGATGTTAGGATGAAATTCCTCAATGTAAACTTAACATGAACCCAGAGATCACATTAAAGCTAATCTACCTGGCGTCCATGCTGCCTATGAATACAATGCCACTCTCGAACATGGTCTGCATCCCCTGTCATGGTTTGTCAGTGTTCACGGGAGTCAAGATGGCGGCTTTGCTTTTCAAGTCCATGTACTAGCCTATAACTTTGCCTTAGAGTGGGAGGGCAGAAAGCTCGTTATCAAAACTGGCCCGGTTCTTGAGCTCAGAAATTAGTTTGGTATGAAGAGCTCATGGTTTATCACAATGGCTTTTAAACCTGTCTAAAATCCCAATTAGCAACAGTGCTTTAAGGGGGGCTCCGTTATCAAATTCCTCAGGCGAACACACATGTGGAGATAAGACTGTCTAATGCTCCTTGGTGTCCAAAAGGAGGTTGCAAGTGTTAGAGGAAATAACAATTATGCAATCACTCGAAGCAGAGTGCATATTACTGTCACATACAAATACACAGTTTGTTCTTTCAGTTGGAGAGTAACTTGGTCTTACCTGAGATTATTTTATTACCTTTATTTAACTAGGCAAGTCAGTTAAGAACAAATTCTTATTTACAATGATGGCCTAGGAACAATGGGTTAACTGCCTTGTTCAGGGGCAGAATGACAGATTTTTTACCTTGTTAGCTTGGGGATTCAATCGAGCAACCTTTCAATTATTGCCCCAGCGCTCTAACCACTAGGCTACCTGCCGCCCCTATTAGCAGTCAACAGTCAAATTAGATCGAGATACCCAAAATCCAGGTGTATTGTGTAAGACCCAAATGTCAATGAATAAGTAACGTTCAGTTTTTTTTTTGTTCTTTAGATTACCTTGTTAATTTTTCTTCTCTGCCACATCAGGGTGTATACAGTACATAGCCAAAAGGTTTTCTCTTCTTGGCCAAACCATCATATATTGTGTTTGGGGCCATGGGAAGAATATTCCATAAAGACATTTGTTTAAAACATGTATGAGCCTAAGACACATGTACTTGTCACTGTTCGTTTGCATATTTTCTTTTAAAGTGTCAGTTTATATTTTAGTATCTATGATTTGAACGGACAAGTCGAAAGTCATAGAGTGGGTATTTTTAGCTCAGATTCACCACCTAGTCTAAGCAAAAGTACCCAAAAACATAATACGGAATTGTAACAACTTACTTCGGATATGGTTTCTACGGCAATGGGAAGATCAAACTGGCAGACAGACAGGCAGGCAGGCACAGGAAGGCAGACAGACATACAGACCTGTTCTCTGTTTATTTATAAATGATCTGACCTACTGTATAATCCACATCTATAATCCAGATCTGCCCATCTGTTCACAATAAAAGCCACTGGTTGTGAACAGAAAGATCCCATAACCTCACTCTTGAATATGTGACACCGATGGTCATGGGAGATGGCCACCAAAACACAGATGGCCATGGGAGAAGTTCAACAGAATAATTTAAATGAAAGCAGTAAACACAGAAATGCATAAAACATATCCAAAAGTGGTCAATGGTCCCTGCTCATATAAATTCTTATAAAAAGTCACAAAACATGTGCTGAAAATGTCCTATCCTGATCCCATTCAGTCAGTAGACAATCCCTATAATGATAGACTTACTGTATCTGCTGAGGGTCTCCCCACTCTGTAATTCATCACTCCAGAGAACACGTTTCCACTGCTCCAGAGTCCGATGGCGGCGAGCTTTACACCACTCCAGCCGACGCTTGGCATTGTGCATGGTGATCTTAGGCTTGTGTGCCGCTGCTCAGCCAAGGAAACCCATTTCATGAAGCTCCCAACAAACAGAGGCAGTTTGAAACTCGCCGGTGAGGGTTGCAACTGAGGACAGAGTGATCATTTTTACGCGCTTCAGCACTCGGCAGTCCAGTTCTGTGCACTTGTGTGGCCTACCACTTCGCAGCTGAGCCATTGTTGCTCCTAGACATTTACACTTCACAATAGTTGCACTTACAGTTGACCGGGGCAGCAATAGCAGGGCAGAAAGTGAAAGACACTGAGCTCTTCAGTAAAACCATTCTACTGCCAATGTTTGTCTATGGAGATTGCATGGCTGTGTGCTCGATTTTTATACACCTGTCAGCAACAGATGTGGCTGAAATAACCGAATCCACTCATTTGAAGGGGTGTCCAAACACTTTTGAACTGGTTTCTCTTAACGATTTCGGAAAAGTAAGCGCCATTCGATTCTGTCAAATGCATTTTGTGCATCCATGACAACAATTATTGGTGTGTTCTGCGAGCAATTTGAACGAGATGAAAAAAAGGGACACATTGATTTCTATGGTCCCATGTGAATTTATTAGAAAACGTTTCAAGCATTTCAAAATTCACACGGGAGCATAGAATGCAGTTTGAAGAGTCCCCTTTCCCTTGTTATTGACATGTTTTATATCCTGTTCTTCTAAGGCAATAGATGCAATATATTTTCTATTTAGCATTTTGAAATTGACAGTGGGATCTGATAACCTCGTCACATTACGTCTACCATTCATTTCCCAAAGGGACATCGCCTGAAAGTCATATTTTCAGTGATGAGACATGCACTTTGAATCTAAATAAAAACACACAGTCGTGTTGTCTCTTGCTTGGAACGAGCACTAGCAATATTTCTTAGAGAGCTTCGTCTCAGCAATAGCATTGTTTTGACATGGTAAGACTAAAGAACCAAGGTAGACTTTAACAATGGTTGCCCATTTGTTCAACTTTTTTTGGTTGATTTGCACCCATTTTCCATGCTCACAGCCAAGCCATTATTCTTTCAAAATCATTCCCTAAAAGCACATCTTTATTCATCAGACGTTACGGAGAAAGTTTTCCATCTCTCTTTCTTTTACTTTGTCATTACTATGATTACAACTGACACTTACCGCAGCCAAAGGGAAGGGCCTTATAATGAAGGAGATATGAATTATGTATTATTTAATGAAAAGAGAAAGAGAGAGAAAGAGAGAAAGAAAGAAAGAAAGAAAGAGAGAGAGAGAGAGGGTGAGAGAGAGAGAGAGATAGAGCGAGAGAGAAACAGAGAGAGCGAGGGCATGAGAGAGAGAGAGAGAGAGAGAGAGAAAGAGAGAAAGAAAGAAAGAAAGAAAGAAAGAAAAAGAAAGAAAGAAAGAAAGAAAGAAAGAAAGAAAGAAAGAAAGAGAGAGAGAGAGGGTGAGCGAGAGAGAGAGAAAGAGCGAGCGAGAGCACGAGCGAAAGAGAGAGAGAGAAAAAAAAGAGAGAGAGAGAGAGAGAAAGGGAGAGAGCGAGAGAGAAAGGGAGAGAAAGGGAGAGAAAGAGAGAGAGAGAAAAGAGAGAGCGAGAGCACGGGAGAAAGAGAGAGGGGGATATTGAGGTGGAGGTGGAGAGATAAAGATATAACATTTTTAATCCCAAAATCCCAAAGTCTCAACGGTCTGTGTGAGCTTTGGCAGAGTTGTCAGCATAGCAGGGTGTTCTGCCTTCATTCAAGTGAAGACCAGAAGCATTAAATCTTCCGAGACACAGCCTCACAACGGTAACGTTTTAGGTGGATGTAGCATTGTGGCCTTTACAGTTCAATTAAAAAAGCAGCTGGTTTATTCCTTCGCAACCGCACAACTGCTGTCCCCATAGCAGAGACTCTTAGCCGCTAACCTTCATAACTATCTAGCTGCTTACACAAAGACCAGAGCCAACGGCAAGGGAGTAGAGGGAAGGGATTAATGCTAAGCAACGATGAACGCTAAGCAACGATGAACGTGGAAAATCATTAAAGACTCCAGCCACCTAAGCCATAGACTGTTCTCTCTGCTTCCGCATGACAAGCGGTACCGGTGCATGAAGTCTGACATCAACAGGCTCCTGAACAACTTCTATCCCCAAGCAATAAGACTACTAAATAGCTTAGAAATGGCTACACTCACAATGCACACCCTACCCTATGCACACCCTACACACTCACAAACACTCACTCCATTATTTGCTCACACACACATAATATGCACATACATTTATACTGACTCTACACACACACCCACTCACATACAATCATCATATACGCTGCTGCTAGTCTGTCTATTATATAACTTGATGCCTAGTCACCTTACCCCAATACGTATCTATCTCTGTCACTCCAGTATCCCTGCACATTATAATTATGGTACTAGAACTGACTCTGTATATAGTATCCTTACTTACTTTATCGTGTTCTTCTTATTTCAGATTTTTTTATGCTTTTGTTCTAACTTGTTATTTTTTAGTATTACATTGCTATTGATTACTGTGTTGGGTTTAGAGCTTGCAAGAAAGACATTTCACTGTACTTGTGTACGTGACATTAAAACTGAATCTATCACTCAACGTATCACTCAACGTACACTCTGACTAAATTAAGTCTAACCCACATGAAAAAATACTATAGTTTAAATAAGTGAATAAAGCATGAGGCATTAATGACCAAATTACAGTCTAAATCATGAAGAATAAATGAGAATATGATTCCCAATTCAGACAGGCTGTCAAAATGATGGTCAACGGCTAAGTTCCATTTCACGGATGAGGGAACATGTAATTAAAGGCAATGATGTGGCAAATAATGGATTTATATGAAAAAGCATAGGCTGACCATAGGCTGGTCATAGACTGATCATAGGCTGGTCATAGACTGATCATAGGCTTTATCATAGGCTGATCATAGGCTTTATCATAGGCTAATCATAGGCAGATCATAGGCTGATCATAGGCTTTATCAAAGCTGCAATCACTCCCTCTTGCTGAAATTTTCCCCAAACATTTGTATTTTTCCTATTGCCAGGCACTTTCATATCCAATCACATTTTGTTCTGCATGTGCCTTGTAAAAAACAGGTGTGGAATTAGCAGCAGGAAGTAGAGGTGCTGCAGGAAGCAGCAGGAAGTAGAGGTGCTGCAGGAAGCAGCAGGAAGTAGAGGTGCTGAGGGTGCTGTCGCAAACCCTAAAAACATTGACATTTTAAACACAGTACCAGTCAAACCATTTGGACACATTCCAGGGTTATCAGTCCGCTAATGCAGGACTAGTGTAATGTGAGGCTACTGGCAGCAGAGAAGTCAGGCGCAGGAGAGCGGAAACTGATTTACAATGGTTTAGTTTAATAACCAGAAACCACCGTAAACAGAATCAATTCAAAAAACGGATCAAACAAAACCCAGTACACACCAGCAATAACGTGCACAAGCACTACAACAAACAATTACGGACAAGGACATGGGGGGGAACAGAGGGTTAAATACACAACATGTAATTGATGGAATTGGAACCAGGTGTGATGGAAGACAAGACAAAACCAATGAAAAATGAAAAGTGGATCGGCGATGGCTCGAAGGTCGGTGACGTTGACCGCCGAACGCCGCCCGAACAAGGAGAGGGACCGACTTCGGCGGAAGTCGTGACAGTACCCCCCACTGACGCGCGGCTCCAGCCGCGTCGACACCGGCCTCGAGGACGACCCGGAGGGCGAGGCGCAGGGCGAGCCGGACGAAGACGGGGGAACTCCTGCAGCATTGAAGGGTCCAACACGTCCTCGACCGGAACCCAGAACCTCTCCTCCGGACCGTACCCCTCCCACTCCAGGAGATACTGAAGGCCCCTCGCCCGACGCCTCGAGTCCAGTATGGAGCGAACGGAGTACGCCAGGGCCCCCCGATGTCCAGAGCGAGTAGAGGAACCTCCCGCACCTCAGACTCCTGGAGCGGGCCAGCCACCACCGGCCTGAGGAGTGACACATGGAACGAGGGGTTAATACGGTAATCGGGTGGAAGCTGTAACCTATAACAAACCTTGTTCACTCTCCTCAGAACTTTAAATGGCCCCACAAACCGCGGACCCAGCTTCTGGCAGGGTAGGTGAAGGGGCAGGTTTCGGGTCGAGAGCCATACCCGGTCCCCCTGTGCGAACACCGGGGTCTCGCTGCGGTGGCGATCTGCGTTCTTCTTTTGTCGCATCACGGCCTGCTGAAGGTAGACACGGACGGCTTCCCATGTCACCTCAGCGCGCCTGAACCAGTCGTCCACCGTAGGAACCTCGGTCTGACCCTGATGCCAAGGCGCCAGAACTGACTGGTACCCCAGTACGCACTGGAAGGGAGAGAGGTTAGTGGAGGAGTGGGGGAGCGAATTCTGTGCCATCTCGGCCCAGAATTCTAGGAACAGGTCCACCAGCTGGTCAAACGTAAGGGTGGAATCTCTGCAGGCCAACTCCTGACGGATGTCCTCATGCGGAATGCAGCGGTATTGGTCTATCAGGGCCCTGTCGTTCTATCCCGCGCCGGCAGCCAGGGTCCTAAACTCCAGGGCAAACTCCTGGGCGCTCCTCGTCTCCTGCCTCAGATGGAAGTGGCGC
Organism: Oncorhynchus mykiss; assembly: GCF_057628025.1. Classification (NCBI taxonomy): domain Eukaryota; kingdom Metazoa; phylum Chordata; class Actinopteri; order Salmoniformes; family Salmonidae; genus Oncorhynchus; species Oncorhynchus mykiss. The sequence goes on from NC_143040.1 coordinate 64,605,051, forward strand.
TCACCCGCCGCTCGACCCTCGGGCGGGTGGTCGAAGACTGCCCGGAAACGGCGGGTGAACTCCTCAAACTGGTCCAACACCGCATCTCCCTCTCTCCATACGGTGTTGGCCCACTCCAGGGCTTTCCCGGTGAGGCACGAGACAAGGGCGGACACCCTCTCATGGTCCGACGGAGCCGGGTGGATGGTGGCCAGGTACAGGTCCAGTTGGAGAAGGAATCCCTGGCAGTTCGCAGCCTTCCCATCGTATTCCTGGGGCAGGGAGAGACTAATCCCACTGGGACCAGGATGAAGAGGGGTTCTCAGTGGAGACCCCGCTTGTGCAGGTGGAGGCTCTGGAAGAACTCCCTGTCTCTCCCAGCGGTCCATTGTCTGGACAACGCGGTCCATTGTGTTGCCAAGATGTTGGAGCATTGCTGTGTGCTCCCGGACGTGCCCCTCCACCTCTAATACCGGGTGACCTGCTCCTGCTGACTCCATAGTAGGGGTCCATAATTCGGTAATGCGATGCTACTGGCAGCAGAGAAGTCAGGCGCAGGAGAGCGGAAACTGATTAATAACGATAAACCACCGTAAAGTCAATACAAAAACCGGGTCAAACAAACCCAGTACACACCAGCAATAACGTGCACAAGCATTACAACAAACAATTACGGACAAGGACATGGGGGGGAACAGAGAGTTAAATACACAACATGTAATTGATGGAATTGGAACCAGGTGTGATGGAAGACAAGACAAAACCAATATAAAATGCAAAGTGGATTGGCAATGGCTAGAAGGTCGGTGACGTCGACCGCCATCCAAAGAAGGACAGGGACTGACTTCGGCGGAAGTCGTGACAACTAGTCAAGGCCCAGTGCACTACTTCAGTGAACAATTTATTTTTCATTTTTTAATAATTGACAACATTTTTTTTGTTCACTGAAGTAGTGCACTGGGCCTTGACTATTCCTGTATTAGCAGACTGATATAGCTGTCTGTAGCGCAGGCCCATAACAAAATTCCCCGGCCAAACAGTTTGGGAACCACTGAGATACACAATGAGTAATTATCTATGTACCAGGGACACCAGTAGAGAGTCAATGTGCAGTGAAACAAGGTAATTGAGGTAGATATGTACATAGAACTAGAAATAAAGTGACAGATAATAAACAGTAACAGTTCGCAGCCTTCCCATCGTATTCCTGGGGTATGTGAGTCAAAGAAGTTATTAGAAAATGATCCATGTAGATAGTTAACCAAATAGCTACCTGGAATAACTATTTAGTAGTCTTATGGCTTGGGGGTAGAAGCTGTTCAGGGTCCTGTTGATTCCATACTTCATCTGACACCGCCTGGTATAGTGGTCCTGGGTGGCAGGGAGGTCAGCCCCAGTGTTGTACTGGGCCGTTAGCACTACCCTCTGTAGCAGTCAGATACCAACCAAGCAGTTGCCATTTATTTTTTTAACTTGGCAAGTCAGTTAAGAAAAAAATCTTATTTTCAATGATGGCCAAGGAACTGCCTGTTCAAGAGCAGAACGACAGATTTAGCACCTTGTCAGCTTTGGGATTTGAACTTGCAACCTTCCGGTTACTAGTCCAACACTCTAACCACTAGGCTACCCTGCCGCCATACCAAGAGGTCAGTCAAGATGCTCTCAATGGTGCAGCTGTAGAACTTTCTGCAAAATCTTTTCAGTTCTCTGAGGGGGAAGATGCATTGTTGTGCCCCTTTCACGAATGTGTTGGTGTGTTATGACAACGATAGATCCTTAGTGATGTGGACACCAAGGAACTGGATGCTCCCGACCCACTCCACTATAGCCCCATCGATGGGGGTATGCTCAGCCCTCCGTTTCCTGTAGTCCACAATCAGCTCCTTTGTTTTGCTGATGTAGAGGGAAAGGTTGTTGTTCTGGCCAGGTCTCTGAACTCCTGCCTATATAGACTGTCTCATCGTGGTCGGTGATCAGGTTTACCACCGTTGTGTCGTCGGTGGACTTAATGATGGTGTTGAAGTCGTGTGAGGGCACTATGGTGTTGAACGCTGAGCTGTAGTCAATGAACAGCATTCTTATGTAGGTGTTCCTTTTGTCCAAGTGGAAAAAGGCAGTGTGTTGTGCAATAGAGATTGCATCATCTGTGGATCTGTTGGGGCGGTATGTGAATTGGAGTGGCACCAGGGTGTCTGGGATGGTGGTGTTGATGTGAGCCATGACCAGCCTTTCAAAACATTTCAGGGTTATAGCTTACCCGACGCTGCCGTTCTGTCCTGCCGATGCATAAAAAAAACAGTCAATTTTCCGAGAAATATAGGTTATTACAGTTCTTCAGGTCGCATTGGTGGGATAGTCTCGAACAGAGCTAATCCAGTTTGTTCTCCAGTGATTGTACATTCGCCAATAGAACAGAGGGTAGAGGCAAAGGATTTACTCGCTGCCGTAGTTTCATCAGGGTACCTGCACATCGGCCTCTATATCGGTGTTGTCTTTCTCTTCCGAGTGTCGGGGATTAGGGCCTGGTCTGGGGTGAGCAGAATGTCCTATGCCACTGACTCATTGAAGTAGAAATCCTAATCCAAATTGAGGTTAGTAGTCGCAGTTCTGATGTCCAGAAGCTTTTATTGCTCATAGGAAACGATGATGGAAGCAAAAAACGATGATGTCCAAAAAAGTAAAGATCCGCGCAAAAAAACACACACAATAGCAGAATTGTTCAGGAGCCCGTAAAACGTCCGAAGTACATTCCAGCACCATTCTTCAAAGACATATGCACTCTTATCCTGTAATAAAAGCTGATTTAAATTAAATTAAATTAGAAAATCAGATAATAATTCTAAGCCATATACAACTTTCTACTGAAAATGAGTCATTATCTTGGAAAATATTCTACCTCGATCTGAGTAATACAGCATACTCATTACACAGGTGCACCTTGTGCTGGGGGAAATAAGGGCCACTCTAAAATGTGCAGTTTTGTCACACAAGACAATGTCACAGATGTCTCAAGTTTTGAGGGAGTATGCATTTGGCATGCTGACTGCCAGATTGTCCACCAGAGCTGTTGCCAGAGAATTGAATGTTCATTTCTTTACAATAAGCTAAGCTCTACAATGTAATTTTAAAGAATTTGGCAGTACGTCCAACCGGCCTAAAAACCTCTTAAGGATCTGACCCTTTTTTTAAATTTTCACTTCAAATGGCATACCCAAATCTAACTGCCTGTAGCTCAGGACCTGAAGCAAGGATATGCATTCAGGTGATAGCATTTGAAAGGAAACCCTTTGAAGTTTGTGGAAATGTAGGAGAATATAACACATTAGATCTGGTAAAACATAATACAAAGAAAAAAACATTTTTTTGTTTGTACCATCATCTTTGAAATCCAAGAGAAAGGCCATAATGTATTATTCCAGCACAGGCGTAATTTAGCCACTTTATGGCAGCAGTGTATGTGCAAAGTTTTAGACTGATCCAATGAACCATTGCATATCTGTTTAAAATGTTGTATCAAGACTGCCCAAATGTGCCTAATTGATTTATTAATACATTTTCAAGATCATAATTGTGCACTCTGCTCAAACAATAGCATGGTATTCTTTCACTGTACTAGCTACTGTAAATTGGGTGGCAGGTAGCCTAGTGGTTAGAGTGTTGGACTAGCAACTATAAGGTTGGAAGATCAAATCCCTGCGCTGACAAGGTAAAAATCTGTCATTATGCCCCTGAGCAAGGCAGTTAACCCAAAGCCATCATTGAAAATAAGAATTTGTTCTTAACTGACTTGCCTAGTTAAATAAAGGTAAAACATAATAATAACAATTGGACAGTGCAGTTAGATTAACTAGAATTTAAGGAAATGCTTACAACCTCACCTCATGCTAATCATATTAGCCTACTTTAGCTCAAGCGTCCCGCGGACGGACGGACACACACACACACACACACACACACACACACACACACACACACACACACACACACACACACACACACACACACACACACACACACACACACACACACACACACACACACACACACACACACGACATACACTGGTCCCGTATAGGTTGTGTGTAACCATACTATCCCAGGGTCTCCATATCCGGCTTCTTCACCTGCGGGATCATCTGAGACCAGCCACCCGGACAGCTGATGAAACTGAGGAGTATTTTATGTCTGTAATAAAGCCCTTTTGCAGGGAAAAAATTATTCTGATTGGCTGGGCCTGGCTCACCACTGGGTGCCCTCCCAGGCCCAAACATGTGTGCGCCCTTGCCCAGTCATGTGAAATCCATAGATTAGGGCCTAATGAATTTATTTCAATTTACTCATTTCCATCTATGAACTGTGACTCAGTAAAATCATTGAAATTGTTTCATTTTGCGTTGATATTCTTGTTCAGTATTTAAACAGTACCAGTCAAAAGTTTGGACACACCTACTCATTCAACGATTTTTCTTTATTTTTACTATTGTCTACATTGTAGAATAGCAGTGAAGACATCAAAACTATGAAATAACACATATGGAATCATGTAGTAATCAACAAAAAAAGTGTTCAAAATAAAGAAAAACTCTTGAATGAGTAGGTGTGTCCAAACGTTTGACTGGTACTGTATATATTCACAGTGTCTGCAAAGCCTAATCTGACTTTCCACAGTTGATCTTATGTTGAATACAGTGCCCTTCTCTTTGGACTCTTTAGAAGTTATCTGCATTTGTTATGAGCCCAATGTTGTACATCTCCGCATTAGCACTACTGGAGCTATTGAGTCATACTTTGTGACTCTCTCATAGTTCCATTAATTAAAGCATGGAATGTTAAAGCCGGAACAGGAAGGAAATGGATAGAATCCAAACTCACTTCCAGTTCCAGCTCACGTAGTGAAGGGATTATGCAATGTCTGTGGAGAAGGGAGTTGGGTTGGGGCTACACCATGACAGAGGAGGAAGGTGATGAATAGTAGAAGTAGGTTGGGGAGCAGGGACTAGATGGCCAGTGACTCTAAGCCTGCTGGGTAGATAGATTCCCACCTGCCTGAACCCATGACCCCTGACCAGTGCCAACAGAGCTACTGAATGCTTCATAACTCCAGGTGCCCTCTCTTCTCTATTGGTTAGGACGTCTCTATGGATCTTTTTTCACAGATGGCTTTAGGGTTTAAACCATGTGCATGGCTTTTGCTGAGATGCTGTTTTTTTTATGAAAATATCAAAGCGATCACTGGGATATTGGAACTCTTTCTCAACAAAACTAAACCTAAGAGAACCTAAAATGATCCATATCCCTGGGTCTAAACATCCCCCATGTTTAACCACAATTCTATAATTCCCAGCTGTTGATGCTGAAATCAGATCTATTTCTAATCGTGGTTATAAAGCCATGGGCAGGTGTTAAGTGCTTAGTGGTCATTTCCATAATTGCTGTGATGCTTTAACCTAACCGTGGGACTAATTAACATAGAAAATGCAATAAAGGGTTTGGTTTACAGCACGCCTGAAAATCCCCATTAACTGGGTGTTTTTAACTACATGAGTCAATATAATAAGGACAAATTACGTGTGTATGGCGAGTCTAACAAATCTGTAAAAATCAACCTCTTTAAAAACAACACACAAAGAAAGTAATGGCGCCGTACTATAACATGCTGACCAGACCGGACACGTCGCGTGCCCGAGCGTCGCAAAATAAATGTAGAAATCCATGTTATTCAATTATTGAACACACACTGTCGCGCGCGCCAACGAGCGTCTGCGATGCCAAGGGCTAAAATACAAGTCATTTCAATTTCTGATGCAGATCGCACTGCAAGTCCTGCCTCTCCCATCTCCTCATTGGTTTATAGAAGCAGGTACCCACGTGCAATCTCCTCATTGGTTATACCCACGTGGGTGATTGAAAGATGAAATGTTTTGCCTGTTGTCGTGGTAAAAGTGTAGATGCCAATCACCATATAAGTTCAAAGATGAAAAAGCCTGGAAGGGGGAGAGATGACTAGAAACGATTCAGTTGGCCGTTTTATGTGTGGATTAATTGTCGGAGTAGAAGACCTTGTGCATTTCAGGTAATATAGCAACACAATGTTTATATCCCAGGACAAATAAGCTAGCAACAGCAAGCTAGCTAAATAGGACAAATTAGCTAGCAAGTGCAAGCTAACTAGCTAAATTGCCATACATGTTTAATGCTTTTCGACCTGTCCCCAAATTAATGTAATTGGTTCAGATTGATTTGATATTTTAACCTGCGTGTCGTGGTCGCGTTTGGTGTAGGGGGGCAAAATGTATTTATGCATGATAGCGCACGATGGCGCATGCACGCAGCCGGTTTGGGTTCCGTGTAACATGGAGGATAATGGCAGATCGCTCCAATATTTTTTGGCATATTTATTACCATTTTGTTGTTTATAAGTGTTTTTGTTTTTGATTGCTCTTTTGAATTTGTTGTAATGGGTCATCTCGACAGTGATTCAAGACTGATGTTGTCTTGCTTTGGACTGTTTGTGTCACGCCCTGATCTTAGAGATCCTTATAATTCTCTATGTTTGGTTAGGTCAGGGTGTGACTCGTGTGGGAAAATCTATGTTTTCTATTTCTTTGTGTTTTGGGCTGAGTATTGTTCCCAATCAGAAGCAGCTGTCTATCGTTGTCTCTGATTGGAGATCATATACAGTGGGGCAAAAAAGTATTTAGTCAGCCACCAATTGTGCAAGTTCTCCCACTTAAAAAGATGAGAGAGGCCTGTAATTTTCATCATAGGTACTCTTGAACTATGACAGACAAAATGAGAGAGAAAAAATCCAGAAAATCACATTGTAGGATTTTTTATGAATTTATTTGCAAATTAGAGTGGAAAATAAATATTTGGTCACCTACAAACAAGTAAGATTTCTGGCTCTCACAGACCTGTAACTTCTTCTTTAAGAGGCTCCTCTGTCCTCCACTCGTTACCTGTATTAATGGCACCGGTTTGAACTTGTTATCAGTATAAAAGACACCTGTCCACAACCTCAAACAGTCACACTCCAAACTCCACTATGGCCAAGACCAAAGAGCTGTCAAAGGACACCAGAAAAACAATTGTAGACCTGCACCAGGCTGGGAAGACTGAATCTGCAATAGGTAAGCAGCTTGGTTTGAAGAAATCAACTGTGGGAGCAATTATTAGGAAATGGAAGACATACAAGACCACTGATAATCTCCCTCGATCTTGGGCTCCATGCAAGATCTCACCCCGTGGGGTCAAAATGATCACAAGAACGGTGAGCAAAAATCCCAGAACCACACGGGGGGACCTAGTGAATGACCTGCAGAGAGCTGGGACCAAAGTAACAAAGCCTACCATCAGTAACACTACGCCGCCAGGGACTCAAATCCTGCAGTGCCAGACGTGTCCCCCTGCTTAAGCCAGTACATGTCCAGGCCCGTCTGAAGTTTGCTAGAGAGCATTTGGATGATCCAGGAGAAGATTGGGAGAATGTCATATGGTCAGATGAAACCAAAATATAACTTTTTGGTAAAAACTCAACTTGTCGTGTTTGGAGGACAAAGAATGCTGAGTTGCATCCAAAGGACACCATACCTACTGTGAAGCATGGGGGTGGAAACATCATGCTTTGGGGCTGTTTTTCTGCAAAGGGACCAGGACAACTGGTGTAAAGGAAAGAATGAATGGGGCCATGTATCGTGAGATTTTGAGTGAAAACCTCCTTCCATCAGCAAGGGCATTGAAGATGAAACGTGGCTGGGTTTTCAGCATGACACTGATCCCAAACACACCGCCCGGGCAACGAAGGACTGGCTTCGTAAGAAGCATTTCAAGGTCCTGGAGTGGCCTAGCCAGTCTCCAGATCTCAACCCCATAGAAAATCTTTGGAGGGAGTTGCAAGTCCGTGTTGCCCAGCAACAGCCCCAAAACATCACTGCTCTAGACGAGATCTGCATGGAGGAATTTGACGTTTGACCTCTGTCATTGCCAACAAAGGGTACATAGCAAAGTATTGAGATAAACTTTTGTTATTGACCAAATACTTATTTTCCACCATAATTTGCAAATAAATTAATTATAAATCTTACAATGTGATTTTCTGGAGAAAAGAAAATCTCATTTTGTCTGTCATAGTTGAAGTGTACCTATGATGAAAATTACAGGCCTCTCTCATCTTTTTAAGTGGGAGAACTTGCACAATTGGTGGCTGACTAATTACTTTTTTGCCCCACTGTATAAGTTGTCATTTTCCTTTTGGGTTTTGTGGGATCTTGTTTTCTGTATAGTTTATTTTGCCTTACAGAACTGTGCGCTTTCGTTTTTGTCGTTGTTATTTGGCTTTTGGTGGCATCAATAAAAAGAACGATGTATGCCTACCACGCTGCACCTTGGTCCGGTTATTCCACCAGTGAGAGCCGCAACAGTTTGAACTGTTTGGATTTGAACGCCACAACACTGCCCACTGGGGACAGACGTCAATTCAACCTCTATTTGACATTGGTTCAACTTAATTTAATTGAAATGATGTGGAAACAACATTGATTCAACCAGTGTGTGCCCAGTGGGCAGCTTCATGAGAAGCCTGAAGTAAAGGACTGCATACAGAGTTGGCTTGTTCTAGTGAAGATAATCTTGACTGTTAATTATCTGTGGGGAGCTTACTGCGTCTGTGACAGCAGTAGCATCCCCACAGACTTAGTGGTGAGGAGTAACTTGACAGCTAGTTAGCTAACCATCAGGCTAAAATGACCAAAGCACTGACGTTGGGGTCAGCAGAGTGCGCTGCAGAGCCTCTGCTGACCCCAACGCCAGTGTTCCGGTCATTTTACTGCTCACTGACTGCTCACTGACTCTGACCAGTTTCATTCTGCATGACCATCCATGCCTGAAGTTCCTCCTCTATCAATGCCATCGACGTAAGTCCTTGATCCATCCTTCCACCTTCCATTCCCTGACTTCAATACTATGTAACCAGTTGTGTAAAGTAACTAAGTAAAAGTACTTTGATGTACTACTTAATTAAGTATTTTTTTTGGAGTAGCTGCATTTTACTATTTATATACAGTATATTTTTATGACAACTTTAACTTTTGCTCCACGACATTCCTAGAGAATACAAATAAATTAATAATAATAATCTTTACTCCCATACATTCAGTGGCTTCCCCAAATATTTGACCAATATAAAAATTGTTTCATCCGTTTCTGTGCTTTCATAATTTCCCAACAATTCACATGTGGCTGAATCTCACCATAGAAACCATTCCCTCTGTCTCTGTATGTGTAGCCCATGTATCTGATGCTGTCTGGACCAATAGAGTAGGACATGTTGCCGCCGTAGCATTTGATTGATAGATGCCAGCAAGCATTTGGCCTCATTGATAAAAATCCCGATATAATTAGCCAATCAGCAATCCACCCCCCCCCCCCCCCCTTCCTAAGCAAAATGTAATTGTCAGAAAAACATGTCTGTTTCTGCTCTGCTTGTGTTGATGTCCTGCAGTAGCTAGCTTGGATGGAGATGGGTATTTGGACTTGTGGACTTGTGGACTTAATTCTCTGTACAGGTCAATGATTATGACAGTGATTCTGATCTAACCAGAAATGCATATGTTGTGCCACTGGCCTGAGATGATTGAAGTTCAATATGTAGGCTAGTAGGCTCATGTTAACTAGCTAGCTAACTTACCTGATTCATTGTTGCCCATGAGAGGAACTTAGGCTAGCAGACCTTTTAGCTAGGTAGCCTATGACAACAAAAAATTAAAGTATGACAGAGCCAAAGACCATTTAGCCAACAAATCCAGATAGCAGATGTTCTGAAAGAGCTGCAAAACCTGGACCCATACAAATCAGCTGGGCTAGACAATCTGGACCCTCTCTTTCTAAAATGATCCGCCGCTATTGTTGTAACCCCTATTACCAATCTGTCTGTTCATCCTCTCTTTCGTATCGTCCGAGATCCCTAAAGATTGGAAAGCTGCCGCGGTCATCCCCCTCTTCAAATGGGGTGACACTCTAGACCCAAACTGTTACAGACCTATATCCATCCTGCCCTGCCTTTCTAAAGTCTTTGAAAGCCAAGTTAATAAACAGATCACTGACCATTTCCAATCCCACCGTACCTTCTCCGCTGTGCAACCTGGATTCCGAGCTGATCACGGGTGCACCTCAGCCACGCTCAAGGTACTAAATGATATCATAACCGCCATCGATAAAAGACAGTACTGTGTAGCTGTCTTCATTAACCTGGCCAAGGCTTTCGACTCTGTCAATCACCGTATTCTTATTGGCAGACTCAATAGCCTTGGCTTCTTAAATGACTGCCTCGCCTGGTTCACCAACTACTTCTCAGACAGAGTTCAGTGTGTCAAATCGGAGGGCCTGTTGTTCGGACCTCTGGCAGTCTCTATAGGCCGACTCTTTTCTCTGTGTATATCAATGATATCTCTCTTGCTGCTGGTGATTCCCTGATCCACCTCTACACAGACGACACCATTCTGTATACATCTGGCCTTTCTTTGGACACTGTGTTAACTAACCTCCAAATGAGCTTCAATGCCATACAACACTCATTCCATGGCCTCCAACTGCTCTTAAACACTAGTAAAACCAAATGCATGCTTTTCAACCGTTCGCTGCTCGCACCCGCCAGACTAGCATCACTACTCTGGATGGTTCTAACTTAGAATATGTGGACAACTACAAATACCTAGGTGTCTGGCTAGACTGTAAACTCTCCTTCCAGACTCATATTAAACATCTCCAATCCAAAATTAAATATAGAATCGGCTTCCTATTTCACAACAAAGCCTCCTTCACTCACGCCGCCAAACATACCCTCTTAAAACGGAGTATCCTACCGATCCTCGACTTCGGTGATGTCATTTACAAAATAGCTTCCAATATTCTACTCAGCAAACTGGATGCAGTCTATCACAGTGCCATCCGTTTTGTTACCAAAGCCCCTTATACCACCCACCACTGCGAACTGTATGCTCTAGTTGGCTGGCCCTCGCTACATATTCGTCGTTTATTCCATGTGTAACTCTGTGTTGTTGTTTGTGTCACACTGCTTTGCTTTATCTTGGCCAGGTCGCAGTTGTAAATGAGAACTTGTTCTCAACTAGCTTACCTGGTTAAATAAAGGTGAAATAAAAAATTGAATTGTTTTAGAAAAGGGTGAGTCAACATTTTTTTGTTTTACTTACTTACTTACTTACACACACACACACACACACACACACACACACACACACACACACACACACACACACACACACACACACACACACACACACACACACACACACACACACACACACACACACACAGAAATCAGTACCATGGACATCCACATGATATTTAGCAACATTGATTGGACTAAATAGCGTTTGGCATCTTTAAGTTTGTTTTCAGTGTATTAAACTAAGCATATATGGCCTTGTTGATATGATTATGTTTAAATGTTTAAGTGGAAATGGTTCTGGAACAGCGGAGGCAGGGCTCCTGTTGTTTTTGTGCTGACTTGAGGTAACTCTGTGGTTCTAAATCAGTAGTTGATTCGTAAACCGTTGAAAACACTAACTTGCATAACCATGCTGCAGGTCATATAACTGTTTGTTACATGCAATATTTACTTTGTGGACTTCACAGGATAGATGTTGTTGTCTGGTTTTGTGATGAAACAAATGTATGTGTAATTGAATTTATTCTGCCACTGTGTGATAGTTGTATTTTTGTTGTCACAGTCTTATTGTATGTCATGGTGGTGTATAAACGAATGGGTTATAGAGCAAGCAACACAATTATCACAACAGAGGTTGGAATATGGATTTTTTTACTCACTCCCCAGTGATTTTACCCACGCAACACTACTGCATACATTTTCACTGACACCCAAAAGTACTTTAAATGCTCAGACAGGACAGCAATAATAGACCTTGGGACCACATCACCCCCACCCTCATCAAACTCCACTGGCTCCCAGTTCAATACAGGAGCATCTTTAAATCAAATGTTATTGGTCACATACATGTGTTTAGCATATGTTATTGTGGGTGTAGTGAAATGCTTGTAAATTGTTCATGCTTAACTACAAAGCACTCAATGGACTGGCGCCCACATACCTTACTAACCTCCTGCACCCCTACACTCCCACCTGTTCACTGCGCTCCTCTGACACTGGCCTCCTCACCCTCCCTCTCACCAGCCTCCACTCCATGGGAGACGGGGCTTTTAGCAGTGCAGCTCCCCAACTCTGGAACTCCCTCCCTCTCCATGTCAGAACCTCACAATACATACAGATATTCTAGTCCACACTAAAGACACACCTCTTCACACAGGCTTACACAGATTCTCTGTTGTCTTAGCTTTAACCTCTGTCTAGTTCACTTCCTGGTTAGTCTGTCACCATTTTTAGTGTTCTCCATGGTCAGTCTGTCATCATGTTTAGTGTTCTCCATGGTCAGTCTGTCATCATGTTTAGTGTTCTCCATGGTCAGTCTGTCATCATGTTTAGTGTTCTCCATGGTCAGTCTGTCATCTTGTTTAGTGTTCTCCATGGTCAGTCTGTCATCATGTTTAGTGTTCTCCATGGTCAGTCTGTCATCATGTTTAATATTCTCTATGGTCAGTCTGTCATCATGTTTAGTGTTCTCCATGGTCAGTCTGTCATCATGTTTAGTATTTTCTATGGTCAGTCTGTCATCATGTTTAGTGTTCTCCATGGTCAGTCTGTCATCATGTTTAGTGTTCTCCATGGTCAGTCTGTCATCATGTTTAGTGTTCTTCATGGTCAGTCTGTCATCATGTTTAGTGTTCTTCATGGTCAGTCTGCCATCATGTTTAGTATTTTCTATGGTCAGTCTGTCATCATGTTTAGTGTTCTCCATGGTCAGTCTGTCATCATGTTTAGTGTTCTCCATGGTCAGTCTGTCATCATGTTTAGTGTTCTTCATGGTCAGTCTGTCATCATGTTTAGTGTTCTCCATGGTCAGTCTGTCATCATGTTTAGTGTTCTCTATAGTCAGTCTGTCATCATGTTTAGTGTTCTCCATGGTCAGACTGTCATCATGCTTAGTGTTCTCCATGGTCAGTCTGTCATCATGTTTAGTGTTCTCCATGGTCAGTCTGTCATCATGTTTAGTGTTCTCTATAGTCAGTCTGTCATCATGTTTAGTGTTCTCCATGGTCAGTCTGTCATCATGTTTTGTGTTCTTCATGGTCAGTCTGTCTTCATGTTTAGTGTTCTTCATGGTCAGTCTGTCTTCATGTTTAGTGTTCTTCATGGTCAGTCTGTCTTCATGTTTAGTGTTCTCCATGGTCAGTCTGTCTTCATGTTTAGTGTTCTTTTATCTACTTATTTAAAATGAGATTGTATTACTTTGTATCCTGCTGATTTTATTGTGTATGTAATGTGACTTTGGGTGTTGTGAAAAGCACTTCAAATAAAATGTATTATTATTATTAAATAAACACAAATAAAGTGTTTGTAAATTATGTCTGGTTTGATTAATATGTTTAATTTGATTTACTTTTATTCAAGTATGACAATTTAGTACTTTTTCCACCACTGTACTTAAGTACATTCAATACTAAATACTTTAAGACTTTTCCTCAAGTAGTATTTTAATGGGTGACTTTCACTTTTACATAAGTCCTTTTCCATTAAGGTATCTTTACTTTTAAGTAAAGGTTGGTAGACTACAAAAGGTTGGTAGGTTGGTAGACTTGGTAGACTACAAAAAACAAGCAATTACTAAATGTACTGAATCTTTCAATCTTTAACCCAGATTTTTGCTGAGATGCAGAGAAGGATACTTTGTGTCTTTAAAAAAATAACCACTAGTCAGGAGGATACAGACAGCTCAAGAGGTGTGCTTAGATAAAAATAAAAATAAACATGGAATTAAGCATAATGATTATGGCTCTGGATTGCAGAAAAAAAGCTGTTTCAGGTGTTTGAAAAACTCTAAATTCTCCAAATTGACAGACAGGGGAACACCCCCCCAGCCATCCTAATGTACTTTGTGCCCCCTCAAAATTCTGGGGTGCATGATGCCCCTGCAGCATGATGCTCCTATTATAATGATTTCTAATAATGTTTTCTTGTCTGATATTCCATTAACAAATTGTAGCATGTTATTTCCTGACACTTCCTCTTCAGCCCGGTGCCACATGTACCACATGTACCGGTCCCACGCATCAGTCCTTCAGTGAGCTTCCACAGTCCAGAGCTTCCGGCTACAGTTCCCAGTCCAGAGCTTCCGGCGACAGCTCCCAGTCCAGAGCTTCCGGCAACATTTCACAGTCCGGAACCTCCTGAGACGGTCTACAGTCCGGAACCTCCTGAGTCGGTCTACAGTCCAGAACCTCCTGAGACGGTCCAGAGTCCGGAACCTCCTGAGACGGTCCAGAGTCCGGAACCTCCTGAGACGGTCCAGAGTCCGGAACCTCCTGAGACGGTCCACAGTCCAGAATCTCCTGAGACGGTCCAGAGTCCGGAACCTCCTGAGACGGTCCAGAGTCCGGAACCTCCTGAGATGGTCCACAGTCCGGAACCTCTGGCGACGGTCCCCAGTCCGGGGTCTCCGGCGACGGTTCCCAGTCCGGGGACTCCTGCGATGATCCGCAGTCCAGAGCCTCTGGCGATAATCCGCAGTCCGGTTCTACAAAGGCGGAGGAATCAGCGTAAAGATGGGGGGCTGCGTCCAGAACCGGAGCCGCCACCGAGGGTATATGCCAACCCGGACCCTCCCCTGTAGGTTCAGGTTTGCGGCCGGGAGTCCGCACCTTTGGGGGGGATGGGTACTGTCACACCCTGACCTTAGTTATCTCTGTTTTCTTTATATTTTGGTTAGGTCAGGGTGTGACGAGGGTGGTTACACTAGTTTTTGTATTGTCTAGGGTCTTTGTATGTCTAGAGTTGGCCTGATATGGTTCTCAATCAGAGACAGCTGTTTATCGTTGTCTCTGATTGGGGATCATATGGATCGTGGGATCTTGTCTATGTGTAGTTGCCTGTCAGCACTCATTTGTATAGCGTCACGTTTTGTTATTTTGTTCAGTGTTCATTCTTTTAACCTCTTAGAGCTCTAGGGGCGCTATTTCATTTTTGGATAAAAAACGTTCCCGTTTTAAGCGCGATATTTTGTCACGAAAAGATGCTCGACTATGCATATTCTTGACAGTTTTGGAAAGAAAACACTCTGAAGTTTCAGAATCTGCAAAGATTTTGTCTGTAAGTGCCCCAGAACTCATTCTACAGGCGAAACCAAGATGATGCATCACCCAGGAATTAGCAGAATTTCTGAAGCTCTGTTTTCCATTCTCTCCTTATATGGCTGTGATTGCGCAAGGAATGAGCCTACACTTTCTGTCGTTCGCCCAAGGTCTTAGCAGCATTGTGACGTATTTGTAGGCATATCATTGGAAGATTGGCCATAAGAGACTACATTTTCCAGAGGTCCGCCCGGTGTCCTTTGTCTAAATTTGTGCGTAATCTTCAGGTGCAGGCATTTTCTCCTGGGATTCAGGAGAGAAAGCATGTTTCCAAGAACGATGTATCAATGAAGAGATATGTGAAAAACACCTTGAGGATTGATTCTAAACAACGTTTGCCATGTTTTCAGTCGATATTATGGAGTTAATTTGGAAAAAAGTTTGCGTTTTGAGGACTGAATTTATGGATTTTTTTTGGTAGCCAAATGTGATGTATAAAACGGAGCTATTTCTAATACACAAGGAATCTTTTTGGAAAAACTGAGCATCTGCTATCTAACTGAGAGTATCCTCATTGAAAACATCAGAAGTTCTTCAAAGGTAAATGATTTTATTTGAAGGCTTTTATGTTTTTGTTAATGTTGCGTGCTGGATGCTAACGCTAATGCTAACGCTAAATGCTAACGCGAAATGCTAACTCTAGCTAGCTACTTTTACACAAATGATTGTTTTCCTATGGTTGAGAAGCATATTTTGAAAATCTGAGATGACAGTGTTGTTTACAAAAGGCTAAGCTTGAGAGATGGCATATTTATTTCATTTCATTTGCGATTTTCATAAATAGTTAACGTTGTGTTATGCTAATGAGCTTGCTGATAGATTTACACAATCCTGGATACAGGGGTTTTTTCATAGCTAAACGTGACGCAGAAAACGGAGCGATTTGTCCTAAACAAATAATCTTTCAGGAAAAACTGAACATTTGCTATCTGAGAGTCTCCTCAATGAAAACATCTGAAGTTCTTCAAAGGTAAATGATTTTTTTGAATGCTTTTCTGTTTTTTTGTGTAAATGTTGCCAGCTGAATGCTAATGCTAAATGCTACGTTAGCCATCAATACTGTTACACAAATGATTGTTTTGCAATGGTTGAGAAGCATATTTTGAAAATCTGAGATGACAGTGTTGTTAACAAAAGGCTAAGCTTGAGAGCTAGCATATTTATTTCATTTCATTTCCGATTTTCATGAATAGTTAACGTTGCGTTATGGTAATGAGCTTGAGTCTGTATTCACGAACCCGGATCCGGGATGGGGAGATCAGAAAGGTTAATAAATAATAATGTACGCATACCACGCTGCGCCTTGGTCCGATCCTTATAACAAACGTGACATGAACATTCTCCAGACGTAACGGCAACCAAGGTATGCTTACAGGTGAAGTTGGACTATCTCTGGTTCAACACACATTCAGAGCTTTTATTTATTTTATTTATCTGGCCTTTGCTTCAACCTCTCTCCAGCCAGCTGTACCTCCCAGATTAGGGAAAACCACAGGTTAATGTTTTAGTCCGAAAGGTCCACACGGGTAAAGAGGAACGTGGGATGAGAGAGAGAGAGAGAGAGAGAGAGAGAGAGAGACTGAATGAATGTGTCAGGGAAACCCGAGACAGCAGGGGAAGAGGAAGTGTATTAGAGGGATCAGAGGACTGTAGGAGCCTTGAATTCAAAAGGCATCCATTGGCCCTTCTCTCACAGGATTTTATCACTAATGATATACAGCGTGTCAAAGCCTTGGTGAACACTCCAAGGGAAGATGGAGCTTTTCCTCTAAAGGCCACCAGCATAATCTGCTTTTCTCATTTAAAAAAAAAGAGGGGTATCCTCAAACAAACAAATTCTCTCTCTCACGCAGGCAGACATTGACATGAAACACAGTCAGAACTCCACAGATAGGAAAGAGTGGCATGGAAGTCCCACTAGGCACAGACGTCAATTAAATGTCTATTCCACGTTGGTTCCACGTCATTTCATTAAAATGGCATGAAAACAATGTTGATTCAACCATTGTGTGCCAAGTGGCGTGGTAGTCTTTGATATCTTCAAGTGGCGTGGTAGTCTTTGATATCTTCAAGTGGCGTGGTAGTCTTTGATATCTTCAAGTGGCGTGGTAGTCTTTGATATCTTCAAGTGGCGTGGTAGTCTTTGATATCTTCAAGTGGCGTGGTAGTCTTTGATATCTTCAAGTGGAGTGGTAGTCTTTGGAGGTGTCAGTCATACCTCCTCCAGTCGATGGACTCCCTCTCATCACTCTCAAAACAGGCTTTTTTTAATCCCTCTCTTCTCTCTTTCCTCCTCTGGAAAGTGTTTGAGTGTATGAGTAAAAAAACATGGCATGCTAGCTCCATCCTGGTGGCGCAGTGAACTAATTCCATAGAAACAGATGTAGTAGTACAATAAAAAGTTCATGTGTTTGCATGATTAAGGAAATGAATTTCTATGTGTCCTTTGCTTGGAGTTCAAAAAAGTTGACCCAAAATAAGCTAGCAGTGTGATTAAAAATCTTATTGAAACATTCAGTGGAAGTTATTCAAAAACCTCATGATAACATCATTTCCGTTCTCAGAGCGTGAATAAAACCTTCCAGGAAAACATTTAAGGAACCAGAATAAAACGTTCTCAGAACCTCCCTGCAACATAAAAAAAATAAACGTTCCCAGAAAAGGCTAAATGTTCACGTTTAAAAAACAGTCATGAAGCATATGGCTTTGTTCTTACAACCAATATGAAACCAAAAATATTCCAAGGCTAGCTGGGCTGTCTGACTGACTAGTGGTAGTTTCATTGTGTGTGGTGAGGTCAGCTCCTCTGTGAATGTTTGTGACAGGTCGACACACACAGATCCTTACAATAACCCTCCGGGAAAGGCTGTATTATCAGCAGTGCCAAATAAGCAGAATTTCCTTAGCTGAAATACTGAAAATGGTGGCTGGTCAAATCTATTATGGAAAATGTAGTAGCCAACCCAAAAAAGGAATGTAAGGCTCGCAAGATATATTGGGTAAGCGAAACAGTAGCTTTAATCCCCCCCAAAAAATATATATTTTTTCATAACCTTGTTGGATGACATAGCAGGGTGCTTTGTAATACGATGTAAGATATGCATCATTCAGTGATGTAGTGGTAAAAAAATGATGGGTAAATTCTGAGGTTCCATATGCTTTCAAAGCATTTTTTTCCCCCCACAAAAGGTGCGTAAACAGTCTTTGTGTTTTGACCCTCTACTGCACAGCTGGCATCACTGCAGCAGAGAAATTGCCACGCCCAGCACTAATATGTGAGGTGTCAGTCCCAGCACCTTGTCTACAACACATATCGCTCTGTCAATCAAACCAGATGTTGAAAGTGCTTTAGGCTGGCAGTGTTGGGTAATAACAGAACTGATAAACACCAAGGATATCCACATAGCCAAACATTTATTTGATTTATTTATTAACAGGCGACAATGCACATTAATCAACATCAATATTACAATAATGCAACATCCATGTAAATGTGGAGGGGTTAGCCTAAAAGATCATTTACACCCATAGTCTCAGGACAGCCAAGGACAATTACACAACAACAATACACATACTCACTAAAACAATACAACATACCAATACATTACATCCAATAATATATATTTCTAACAACAACAACACTATCATCAACTGTCATCTAACATATGAGGAACCAGAGATAACTCAGGTGTACAGGTTTGGATAGATTTTAGCCATGTTTTCAATTCAAACGGAAAAGTACAAGAGTCAGTGCAGCTTCTCAAGTCCATGGGCATTGCATACCATTAACATAAAACTTGACGTAAGAGGCACGCATTAAACCTCTCTGACAACATTACAATGTAACCCTGGGAAATATATATACATAGCAAACAATGAGATTATGGAGAGTCTGGCTAAACAATGAAAACCGGGTTGATCCAGCTAGCTCCAACAAGAAGACGTCGTCAATAATAGAACAATACAAGTAATGTGGTGTATAAATTTGACCGAAACGAAAAGTCTTTTTTTAAAGACCTCTTCTCTCCTCCCTTTATTTCCAGTATCTATTCTGGTCCTTGATCAACCTCAGACAGAGATCATTGAACGCCAGGGAGAGTTTTTAATAAAAACGGGAGAGGCAGTGGCAGCTGTGTGGTGAATACTGAGTTGTCACAAACGCGAGATGAACATACTGTTATCAGCACAATGGGAAGATGCTAGTGGAGAGTGGAACTGGGACAGGCTTTTCACCACATAGGGTCTGACTGGAACTCTCAATGGCAGAACATCTGGTTGAGAGAGCATTGAGAGGCACAACACCGGAGGATTCAGTGAGGCAGCGGTACATAGAAATATCAAAGGCAAACATTTAATTTGTGTTGCTGTTCTTGTCCCTTAGAGTTCTGTATGTTTTGTGTGGACCCCAGGAAGAATAGCTGCTGCTCAACAGCTAATGGGGATCCGAATGTAAATCCTAAATCATCTCATGCTTAGAGGCAGTAGTCACAATCTGCATCTCAAACAATGGCACTGAAGCATTGTTATTGTGAAGACTATGAAAGAGAGACACAAAAGCAATTTCTTAAAGATGAAATGTCTTCCAGAGGAAACACACCAGATTGATGGACGGCCAAGCGCAAAAGAGTGTCTATGAACAGAACATTGTCTGTTATTTTCTGTTCATTTTTAGATGTTTCTACAGGTTGAGTACGTGACAATAGCCACTGCCCGCTGACACCCAGCAAGTGGTTGCTATAACACACTGCAGCAACAGCAAATGATAGGACGGCTGTTGGTCCTCACAGTGGGTCCAAAGTTTAAGAGAAGATATCTCTTCTGGTTGAGCTTAACTAAGAATAAAGCCTCGGGCAATTGTTTTCCACTTTCTTTTTTGTCTTATTGAACAAAATCATGACGTTTGTTTCTTTCAGCCACAGTTCATTACCAACTTCATCAGAGAATAGAGATGTTTAATTATTGAGTTTCTCTCCAAAGATTTTTGATGAATTCCCCCTTATAAGAAAAAGACACAATGGTTGGGTTGAATTGTCCCTGACAGAATATTACATTGAATAAAATGGACAGGACAAGAGTAAAAGGTGAGGACGGAGTTTGTTAAATGTATAGGTGCTGTACATCTATTAAATGTATAGGTGCTGTACATCTATTAAATGTATAGGTGCTGTACATCTATTAAACCTATAGGTGCTGTACATCTATTAAACCTATAGGTGCTGTACATCTATTAAACCTATAGGTGCTGTACATCTAATAAACGTATAGGTGCTGTACATCTAATAAACGTATAGGTGCTGTACATCTATTAAACCTATAGGTGCTGTACATCTATTAAACCTATAGGTGCTGTACATCTATTAAATGTATAGGTGCTGTACATCTATTAAACCTATAGGTGCTGTACATCTATTAAACCTATAGGTGCTGTACATCTAATAAACCTATAGGTGCTGTACATCTATTAAACCTATAGGTGCTGTACATCAGTGGGGTCATTAGTCTCCATTTCAGAACTGAATAGTTTCCCTGATTGGTATGGAGTGGGTTTTAAATAGCATAGCAGGCTAGAAAGATTGACCGTGGATTGCCTTTACTAGACTGTGCCCCCGTCTAGTCAGTCGGCATAAATCTTCAGCGACCTCTGACATTGAAATGAACTGAGCTAAAGCACATTCATCTTTTTCAAAGATATATTTTGGGAACTTTTGAGAGTACATGAAAACCCTCCGGCCAGCTCCAACTTAAACACAGAATAAAAACAAAGAGCTAATTCGACCTTTTCAAAAGTTTTGCACTGAAATATACAAATATGCTCTTTCCATGACGTAGGATGAGGGTGAATGGGCAAGATTTAAGTGCCTTTGAACGGGGTATGGTAGTAGGTGCCAGGCGCATCGGTTTGTGTCAAGAACTGCACACTAAACAGTTTCCAGTGTGTACCAAGAATGGTCCACCACCCAAAGGACATCCAGCCAACTTGACACAACTGTGGAAAGCATTAGAGTCAACATGGGCCAATATCCCTGTGGAACATCTTTCGACATGTTGTAGAGTCCACGTTGAGGCTGTTCTGAGGGCAAAGGTGTTCCTAAAGTTTGGTTTACTCAGTGTATGTATTATGATTTATCCCAATTACAGTACATTCGGAAAGTTTTCAGACCCTTTGACTTTTTGTTTGTTTTGTTTTGTTACAGCCTTATTCGAAAATGGATTAAGTCAACATGTTCCCTCATCATTCTACACACAATGCCCCATAATGACAAAGCAAACATTTAAAAAAATACAAAACAGAAAATTCAGACCCTTTACTCAGTACTTTATTGAGGCACCTTTGGCAGCGATTACAGCCTTGAATCTTCTTGGATATGATGCTACAAGCTTGGCAACACCTGTATTTGGGGAGTTTCTCTCATTCTCCTCTGCAGGTCCTCTCATGCTCTGTATGGGTGGATGAGAACCGTCACTGCACAGCTATTTTCAGGTCTTTTCTGGAGAGTCCGGGCTCTGGCTGGGCCACTCAAAGACATTCAGAGACTTGTCCCTAAGCCACTCCTGCATTGTCATGGCTGTGTGCTTGGAATCATTGTACCGTTGGAAGGTGAATCTTCGCCCCCAGTCTGAGGTCCTGAGCGCTCTGGAGGATCTCTCTTTACTTTGCTCCGTTCATCTTTCTCTTGATCCCGACTAGTCTCCCAGTCCCTGCCACTGAAAAACATCCCCATGGCATGATGCTGCCACCAACATGCTTCACTGTAGGGATGATGTCAGGTTTCCTCCAGATGTGATACTCGGCATTCAGGCCAAATAGTTAAATATTGGTTTCATCAGGATGGAGAATCTTGTTTCTCATGGTCTGAGAGTCCTTTAGGTGCCTTTTGGAAAACTCTAAGTGGGCTGTCATGTGCTTTTTACTGCAGAGTGGCTTCCGTCTGGCCACTCTACCATAAAGGCCAGATTGCTGGAATGCTGCAGAGATGGTGGTCCTTCTTGAAGGTTCTCCCATCTCCACAGAGGAACTCTGGAGCTCTGTCAGGGTGACCATCAGGTTCTTGGCAACCTCCCTGACCAAGGCCCTTCTCCCCCATTGCTTAGTTTGGCCGGGCGGTCAGCTCTAGGAAGAGTCTTGGTGGTTCCTAACTACTTCTATTTAAGAATGATGGAGGCTACTTGGTTCTTGGGGACCTTCAATGCTACAGAATTTTTTTGGTACACTTCCCCAGATATGTGCCTCGACACAATCCTGTCTCTGCGTTCTACGGACAATTCCTTTGACCTCATGGCTTGGTTTTTGCTCTGACGTGCACTGTCAACTGTGGGACCTTATATAGACAGGTGTGTTCCTTTCCAAATCATCACCAATCAATTGCATTTACCACAGGTGAACTCCAATCAAGTTGTAGAAACATCTCAAGGATGATCAATGGAAACAAGATGCACCTGAGCTCAATTTCTCATAGCAAAGAGTCTCATAGCAAAGACTCTAAATATACACTGCTCAAAAAAATAAGGGGAACACTAAAATAACACATCCTAGATCTGAATGAATGAAATATTCTTATTAAATACGCTTTTCTTTACATAGTTGAATGTGCTGACAACAAAATCACACACAACGTATCAATGGAAATCAAATGTATCAACCCATGGAGGTCTGGATTTGAAGTCACACTCAAAATTAAAGTGGAAAACCACACTACAAGCTGATCCAGCTTTGATGTAATGTCCTTAAAACAAGTCAAAATGAGGCTCAGTAGTGTGTGTGGCCTCCACGTGCCTGTATGACCTCCCTACAACGCCTGGGCATGCTCCTGATGAGGTGGCGGATGGTCTCCTGAGGGATATCCTCCCAGACCTGGACTAAAGCATCCACCAACTCCTGGACAGTCTGTGGTGCAAGAGAGACATTATGTCCCAGATGTGCTCAATTGGATTCAGGTCTGGGGAATGGGGAAAGAAGTCCATAGCATCAATGCCTTCCTCTTGCAGGAACTCCTGACACACTCCAGCCACATGAGGTCTAGCATTGTCTTGCATTAGGAGGAACCCAGGGCCAGCCGCACCAGCATATGGTCTCACAAGGGGTCTGAGGATCTCATCTCGGTACCTAATGGTAGTCAGGCTACCTCTGGCGAGCACATGGAGGGCTGTGCGGCCTCCCCAAAGAAATGCCACCCACACCATGACTGACCCACTGCCAAACCGGTCATGCTGGAGGATGTTGCAGGCAGCAGAACGTTCTCCACGGCGTCTCCAGACTGTCAAGTCTGTCACATGTGCTCAGTGTGAACCTGCTTTCATCTGTGAAGAGCACAGGGCGCCAGTGGTGAATTTGCCAATCTTGGTGTTCTCTGGTAAATGCCAAACGTCCTGCACGGTGTTGGGCTGTAAGCACAACCCCCACCTGTGGACGTCGGGCCCTCATACCACCCTCATGGAGTCTGTTTCTGACCGTTTGAGCAGACACATGCACATTTGTGGCCTGCTGGAGGTAATTTTGCAGGGCTCTGGCAGTGCTCCTCCTGCTCCTCCTTGCACAAAGGCGGAGGTAGCGGTCCTGCTGCTGGGTTGTTGCCCTCCTACGGCCTCCTCCACGTCTCCTGATGTACTGGCCTGTCTCCTGGTAGCGACTCCATGCTCTGGACACTACGCTGACAGACACAGCAAACCTTCTTGCCACAGCTCGCATTAATGTGCCATCCTGGATGAGCTGCACTACCTGACCACTTGTGTGGGTTGTAGACTCCGTCTCATGCTACCACTAGAGTGAAAGCACCGCCAACATTCAAAAGTAACCAAAACATCAGCCAGGAAGCATAGGAACTGAGAAGTGGTCTAGGGTCACCATCTGAAGAACCACTCCTTTATTGGGGGTGTGTTGCTAATTGCCTATAATTTCCACCTGTTGTCTATTCCATTTGCACAACAGCATGTGAAATTTATTGTCAATCAGTGTTGCTTCCTAAGTGAACAGTTTGATATCACAGAAGTGTGATTGATATATATATAATCATATTATTATTTAGAGCATCGATACTTAGAGTCATAGAATCTATATAATATAGTCAAAAATAATCGATTACTCCCCCCCCCCCATCTCTAGAAGCTACACAGTCTGATGGGTAAGAATACGCCTCCATGAGAAATACATTTGTGTGTGTGTGTGTGTGTGTGTGTGTGTGTGTGTGTGTGTGTGTGTGTGTGTGTGTGTCACGTGGCTGGACATTCTCTTTACTCAGAGAAAAGTATGGATTATCGATCAATCACTTAACTCAAAGAAATAACCAACAAGCATATTCCTGAATTACCCTCCTTATACCCTTCTGTCTTTTGATCAAATCAACAGTTGTCTAAACCCAGGCCATTTGTACAACATTAGCCAATGCACAAAGCGAGGTCCATACAGAAATGGTTTGTCAAGATCGTTGTGGAAGAACTTGACTGGCCTGCACAGAGCCCTCAACCCCATCGAAAACCTTTTGGATGAATTAGAACGCCGACTGCGAGCCAGGCCTAATCGCCCAACATCAGTGCCCGACCTCACTACTGCTCTTTTGGCTGAATGGAAGCAAGTCCCCGCAGCAATGTTCCAACATCTAGTAGAAATACCCATGAGTTTGGAATGAGATGTTCAACAAGCAGGTGTCCACATGCGTTTGGTCATGCAGTGTATCTATAGCTTAAACTGACACATCTTTAGAGGTGATTTTTTTTACTATTATACAGGAGTACTATACAGGAGGTTTAAAAAGGAGAAAAAAATGGAGGGATGTGTTGAGATTTCAAATCCAAGAACACCATGCCCTTGGTATCTTGTCTTCTCTCTCATGGTCATCAAACTGTACTGTTAGTCTTGACCCAGTTCTGTCTGGAAGATTTATGACTTCAATAACATAAGAAATATTGTCAGCTGTTGATAGTATACATACTGTAGTTGGCTATGTTTGAAATATGTGCAGTGCGTACTAGTCTCAATTAGTGAAAGCAGTTACCGCTAAATCCACCTAATAATAGCAACAGATAGTCTATTTGTTAGTATGACGGTATGAAAAGGTCAAATCACAGATAGTATCAACATTAGGCTACCGCTTTTTCCAATACTTCCCATCTATTCAGTGGTTTTACAGGTCCACAGAATAGGTCACTGGTTTGGCCAATATACTCAGTCATCCAACAACAACAAAAATCCCGCTGCTGAAAGCTTAATTAAGATATTAAGATTCAGCTTTTTAAAAATTACTTTTCCCAATGAAAAATGATATCCCAAGTATAAATACAGTAAGCCAGGGGTGTTAAACATACGGCGAGCTCATTCAATCCAAAATATATTTAAATGGGGGGGGGGGGGGCGGATGATCTTAATCGACATTGAAATGACTCAAACTAAATCTAAACTGTAAAGAAATTGCTCATTTGTGCTGGTGTGGAAATAAAGGGGTGTGGGGAACGTACTCTGCGTCGCTGCGATCAAGAGTCAATGGCGCTGAGCTCACTCTATTTCTCTCTCTATCAAGCTTCCACCTGACAAACAACTCAGCCTCACCCCGCTTCAATCGCTTCATTCCTGAAAAACATCTGGACCAACACAGCATCGCGATCACTCTCCCTCTATTTTTCACTTTTCTTTCTCTACTCTGGTTCTCTGAACAGTAAACAAACTTTCTTCTGGGGCCCAGCTTGCCTGACAGCTCGCCAACGATAAAGCAGCTGTTGTTATGACAACTCCTACCACATCAATAATACTGTGATGCACAACAGTAGGGTTACCAGGTATTACTGTGTGAACTTGTCCAACATCAACACAAATCATAATTAACCCAGGAAAAATAACATGTTGCTTGATGAGAAGTCATGTGGGTACAGGCTACCACAAGATGAGCCAGTATTCATGAACGTATGGTGCAAGAGAGGAACTACTTTCACTCTAATAATGATGACCCTGCGTCTTTGTGGGGGTGTACGTTGGACAAATTGACATGACCAAGTTGTTGATTGATATTTTTGCCGTGTGAGGAATACAGACTGGCCTCTGCATCATCATCATGCTTCACCATCGATTGCTTTATTTCATTTATTTTGAAAAGATATGACATATTGCGCCCAGTGTGTGTGTGTGTGTGTGTGTGTGTGTGTGCGACACAGTGACAGTGCAATATGTCTTACAATCAGCTGTGACAGGAGACGGCTTCTGCTCCTTTACCCTTCCCTTTCAATAACGCTGCCGTTCTGCCTTCACACGGCTGGAGAAACAGGAAATGAAGGGAGCCGTATCGCAGAGTAATAACACCACACAGATGATGAGGCTCGGCACTATAGGCAGGGAAAATGGGCACACTCTGACACATAACACAATAATTCAGATAGCCACGCTAGCTTCACCCTAATGTGGGTGCTAGCAAGGTAGCAAGTAGGCTACGTAGTGCTAGGTATCAACAGCAAATCCAGTAGGGGAAGCTATAGGGAGCTTCGATTGGTCAATCGCTTCACAATATTGCTTAGTATTTGCATAAAGTTCAGCTTTCCCCAACTTTGGTGCTGCTCTGTTCACGCTCCCTCACCCATGCTGGCGTCGCCCAATGATCCCCCCCCCCCACCCACTTCACTTCCCTCCACTGAAAATGAATTGGGCTCCATTGTTTCAAATCCCCCATTGCGTTATGTGGAAATGCACTGTAAGGCTACAGCCAATCAGTTGTGTTGTGACAAGGTAGGATTAGTTTACAGAAGATAGCCCTATTTGGTAAAAATAGGCTATTATTATGGCAAGAACAGCTCAAATAGGCAAAGAGAAACGACAGTCCATCGTTACTTTAAAACATGAAGGTCAGTCAATACGGAACATTTCAAGAACTTTGTAAGATTCTTCGAGTGCAGTCGCAAAAACCATCATGCGATATGATGAAACTGTCTCTATTCCTCAATATTAAAAAAGACACAAGCCGCTATTAATAACAACACAAGCTTATGGAAACACCTTGCTAGAATCATTCATTGCAGCTGCAGTGCTGGTTGTAGCGTGAGTGGAAGTAGGGAGAACTAGCATTTTATGGCTCATAAAAGTGTTGAACAAAGTGCTGAAAAACAACTTAAACATGAACTTACTTGTAAAAACAGCAGCTCTTTGCTGTATTCATTGAGTCTCTCTCTAGTGATGGTTTTAAAAGTTTTGAAATCTCACCGTATCAAATTTAAGCTCGGAATATCAGCTATCCAACTTTATCAGGAGTTATCCTGAGTTTATTTTCAATGATAATCAATTTGTTTACACAGCAGGAAATGCATAAGTATTTTCTTTTTCGCTATGATCGGCTGATGGATACAAACTTGAAACCACTGATCATGACATTTTAGCCCATGGGTTAAACAGCAGTTGTAAGTAGCCTGATTGTCCATTCCATATTGTTAATTTTACTTTGATCTGTCCTGTTTTTAGGATATGGTGTTCGTTAACATGTCAGCGCATTTTTTTATTTGATTGGGCGTCATTTAGGTAAGGCTATTTGATCTGAGAAATGTGCATGATGTTTAAAAAGGGTCCATCTCACTACAATGTCATACATTTTATCTCCAGCCTGTAAGGCTACAGAAAAGACCATGACCTACTCTTTCTACCATAGACTGTATCTGCTACAGGATTTATGTTAGGTCTTTTTTTTTTTACGTTGGAGTGTCGCAGCGATGTGTCTCTCCAACAACACCCTGGAGAGGTGCGCTGGGAATGAAGAAGCAAAATATTTTGCGCCCCTGCCTTTGACAAAGTGGGCACTGTTTAGCTCAGAAAATGCCACCCTCACTAATCTGCCACCCTAGGTGGCCGCCTAATCCTGTCTAATGAGGGGTCCGTCCCTGCTTCAAGATGATGGACTTTGATTAACACACTCAGCATGGATTTATTATTTTCTCATATTCTCCACACTTCTCCTTTTCGTCATGATCACATGCAGGCTGGATAGACATGACGTGAGCACAGGTAGGCCATGTGGGATTTCAGCCATTTTGTATTTTTTTCCTCTCCCTCTCACAACTGGCATGTACTCATGGATACCAAGGGAAGCCCCCCCCCCCCCCCCCCTCCAAAATAAAAATAAATTTAAAAAATGAATTTTTTTGCAAGAGCTTGAATTTATCTCACCGGAGAAAGATTCCGGCGAGCAAAACAGCACCCCTCTTTCTCTGTATGTGTAGCCTTTCTATTTGATGCTGTATGGTCAAAACGAGTATGATGTTGTTGCCGCCCACAGCATTGAATGCAAGGGAAGCCAGCGAGCATTTGCACTCCCTTGATAATTTAAAAAATAAAATAATAGCCAATCAGCGTTGAGCTCAAGTGAGCGTGCTCAACTGTAAATGGTCGTGGCGCACCAAAAAAAAAATGTCAAGGGAAACCAGTTAGGATTTGGCTTCACACCAATCACATCACATCAAAAGCAGAACGTAATTTACAGAAAAAACTTGAATTGTATCCCGTTGTGTCTTTGTCCTCTGGTGGCTAGCTAGCTAGATACAATTGTAATTGGCTATTATTTTATTTAAAAAACTTTGTGGGCTTCACCAGACAGATGTTGCTCTCCGGTTTTGTGATGAAACAAAGGTCTGGTTGAATTTATTCTGCCACTGTGTCTTCTTATTGTCTCGGCCTTAGGCCTGTAGTTCATTATGCCTTGCCATATTGATATAACAGATTATAGAGCAAATAACGCAATTATCACAACACACAGGTTGTAATTTGGCTTTTTTCCCTGGCTTGGCTTCCCCAGTGATTTTAGCCACGCATCGCTACTGCCTCTTACACTGTCATGTGAGAAAGTAAAGCAAATTCTAGTTAGGTATATAATTAGCATAATCTCATGTGGTGGAAATATGCAAATTAGCATTCAACAACATCATTTAAAGTGGTTTCCCAGATGAACAATTGACAAGCTACTCCATGGTGTGCTTGTCACC